>NW_026864324.1:285000-419227 GCF_026571515.1 Ruditapes philippinarum
CAGGATACAAAAGATAAATTAAACTGCTAAAGTTAAGTTAAGGGAATACATGTATACTATTGATCTCTTTCTTCGGTTACTTCTGTCAAAATTTTACTTGAAACGAAATAACAAAATGATGACTAAATTATTATAGCATTTAAAGCTTCTTTAATATGTTTAAAAAATGATACTCTAGGAATATAACCAACTGTAAATTGATGGTGTTTAAGAAAGGACGACATTCAATGTTACAATACCTATCATACTTTTATATAATTACGATGAATTATTTCCAAGCGAAGAAAAAAAAAAATTATAAAAACAAAGATAGATAATGATAGTTTTTATGAGATCATATCAGTGTTTAAGGCGTTACGTTAACTGTCTGATTTGATATCTTGATACTTAACATAGCTATTCACTCGTTTATACACTTTGACAATGGAGATTATTGTTGTATTGTCTACTTCACATTGCATCAGTTTGTAAAAAAAATCCTGACAAAGGCTTGACGTCCATCTAAATAGCACACGTACAACAGAGTTTTCACGGGCAAACAATATGCTCTCGCGTAATAGAAATGACGTCACCAAGCAAACAAGTTTCTCTTGAAAACCACCTTGTTAAGAACTATGTTTTTTCAGTAAAGTATTTTTACATCGTGATAACAATACAAGCTCGTACAATTTGAAAATTACTGATGATAATGTTATAGCACGATAGTTATTGGGATCATCCTTCCTTTTAGTGCCTCCTTTATGTAATGTTATAATCACGCCTTTTTTCATATCGTCTGGAATGTAGCCAATCCTAAGCATATGTGTGAAGATATTGGCTAAAATTCCAGAAACAATTCTTTTGAGTAAATTAAATGTTCGTACACTTAATTATCATGCCACATGCTTTTCCTACTGGCAGGGTCTGTATAGCCTCAGAAACTGTGTCATTGAAGCATACGTACTGTTTCATCGGTTGCGATATGCCCCAGTGTTTCATTTACCGTCGCTGTCGCTGACTTCTTCCAATATTCAATATATTCTTGGGATTCATTAAATGTATACAAAGATTGGAAATACAGTCCCTACTCATTTGAAATTTGTTCTCGGCCTCTTATTATTTTACCGTGGAAATCTATACCTTCAGTCATTTTACATTGACTCTTTCGTTTTTTTTGGGAATTCACTAGTTTCCAAAATTGAGTTGAAGCGATTTCTGCAGATCTATCCAACTCGTTGTCCTGTTGAATAAGTAAATCCTCTGAGCACTTTCTCAGCATCTTGCGAAAGTCCCGTTTAGATGATTTATATTTAACGTAATATGCATTGTTGTTCCCACGTGGTCTCCATCGCGAGAACATTTTTCGCGTGGCAATAGCATTTTCTTGTGTAAGGACGATAGTTCGTCATTCCAGAAGGGTTTTAAATATTCCTTAAAACATTTCTGTGGTAACACGTGACACGCACTGTTCAATAAACTAGCGGAAATCACTGCGTATGCTCGATCAATACCATCTTTATCGAAGTCACAATATTCAAGTTCAATAAATTCATTGTCAGATAATAATAAAGACTGATATTGCACAATGCTATCATTAGATGCTTTCTTCTAGTTAGTATTATACACATTATTGCTTAAATTTGTTAGCATACTTGGTTCGACGTATATATGAATAGACATGGCAACAGGCCTGTGCCTCGATACATTTAGACTATTATCATCCATGATTTCACAATAAGACACAAGATCAAGCACTTCAATTGGGTAAACATATATAGTCAATAAGTGTTGAAAAACGATCATCATAAGAAACATATGAACACGTGGCACCATAACATGTTGGTAACTTATTTACAGCTATCAAGTTACAATCTGTTAAAAACTTAAGCATATAACTGTGACGAGACGTTAAGCTATTCCATTGTCAATTATAGTCACCAATAAATGGTAGGTATATTTGAAATATATACATATACTGGTTCACCAAACTTGCAATTGAATACCTACAATTATGTCATAGTCAATGTTTAATGGCGTTAAAATATTATCAAAACGCTTATGCCATAAAAAAGCAACGCCACCTTTACCTGTATCACGCTAAAAATAATTATGTATACTTTGAACTTTAAGATAGAAGTTCTGTACAACAAATACTTGAAACCAAATTATATTATTAGTCTAAAATTTGTGATCTTTAAAAAAAAACAGTCTGCTAAAATCCGACAGAAATTTAGCAATGAAAATAATGCAAAACAGTGCAAAATGTTAGTATATGAAAGTGCAAATGAGTAAGACATTAACAAAAGAAAGATTGTGCAAATATTGATGGCACATTATTGTTGAAAGAGGTAAGTCTGTGCAATAAAACATGGAACATATTCAAACAAATGCGCTTAACTAGTACATAAATAAAGTTGATAAAATAAAAAATAAAGCTTATGTAGAGCAAAAAAAATGGCGACTTAATTCATAAAAATAATTCATGGTCATACAACTGTCAATAATTAAGCAAATAAAATCAATAATACACGTCAGAATGATTGACTTGAAATATATTTATAAAAATAGAATATATGTTATTAAACAGATAGATATGTAAGCAATGCTTGAATAACAATGACATAAAGGAAAAAACACATTTTGTAAACATTGAAATTAAATAACAGCATATTGGTATTGATGTCTTTTTTCAATGTACGACGACTTCTATTTTATAGTTCAGTTTTTAGTTTTGTTTTATTCATTGGCAATCAGCAATACATTTGCCTTTGGCCATTTACAAACAAACAAAAAAACTTATGGCAAAGACTATTATATACATAAATAACATAGACACATAATGAAGTACAATATACGACCAGAAGATAGATACACTTTCAAGGGTATTTTGACGTAAACACAAAGCTTCTTTTATATACTTTGCTAGATTAAACACATTTTTTTACTTTTATTTGACATCAATGCACAGAACTTTTGTAAAGTTGGCAATGAACACTGGCCTAAATATTTAACGTTTAACTTTTTTTTTAATTTGAAAGCATTTTCAATACTGACACTATAATTAAAAGAATCAAATATGAAATATTTTAAATGGAAATGAAAGGATAATGGATAGTATAAAATCAACACATGTTATCTTTAATTTAATACAAACAGATATCATATAAAAGAAAAATTTAAAACACTGAAAAAACTTTAATTAGTAACTAAGATAAGAAACTGAAAGAAAAATCAAGTTTAGATCAAAGTTGAAATTAAGGAACATTACAATATAAATACAATTTTCAATGATTATTTGACACAATGAAACCCTTTAGAGTATCAATACAGTTACCAACTCAGTTATTCATAATTATATTTAATAACGGTTTTTACTAAGACGGGATATGTTTTTCGAGATATGAATCATTATATATGTATGTCTTGAACAACAACTTGTGTGCTAAATTTCAGATCATTCGCTTACTCTGTTATTCCAGAATAATGATTTTGTACAATAGAATGACCGAAACCTATAAAGAAAAACATTTAATTAAACGCGTTTAACTGAGATACAGCTAAGAATTGCACAAAACCGACGTTCAAGAAAATTCAGAGTATATCTTATGTATCTATTCTTTATAAATATTTTTTTCCTGTCTGAGTGCCCATGTTAATCTTTGTACAAATTGAAATCTTTAGGCCTTTGGACCTCAATGGAACTCCTTTAAAGTATCTTTATTGATATAGAATTTGTATGTCCCCCTTCGAAGAAGAGGGGGTATATTGTTTTGCTAATGTCGGTTGGTTCGTCCGTCGGTGTGTCTGTCCGTCGTTAGACCAAATGGTTTCCGCTGATTATCTTAAAATCTAAATATCACAAAGTTCTTATTTCACATACTGATTGATCATAACAAGTAGATGAACCTTACTGATTTTGTGGTCACTAGATCAAAGGTCAAGGTCACAATGGCCTTTAATGTGGCTATGGTTTCCACTCAATATCTTGAAAACTGTTTAATAAAAAAATCTTCTTATTTCACATACTGATTGGTCATAACTAGAAAATGACCCCTATTGATTTTGGGGTTACTAGGTCAAAGGTCAAGATCACAGGGGCCTTCAATGTCAGTATGGTTTCAGCTCAGTGTTTTTGAAAACATTTTATCACAAAGTCTTCATATTTCACATATTGATTGGTCATAACTAGCAGATGACCCCTCTTCGTTTTGAGGTCACTTGGTCAAAGGTAAAGGTCACAGGAACCTTAGATGTCAGAATGGCTCCCGTTGATTACCTTGTAAACTATTTATCATTTCATATATTGATTGGTCATAGTAAGTAGATGACTCCTATTGATTTTGGGGTCACTAGGTCATAGGTCAAGATCACAGTGGCCTTTAATGTCAGTATGGTTCCTGCTCAATATTTTTCAAAAAAAATTATCAAAAAGTCTTCTGATTTCACATAATGACTGGTCATAACTAGTAGATGACCCCCATTGATTTTGAGGTCACTAGGTCAACGGTCAAGGTCACGGGGGCTTAAATGTCACAATGGTTTCTGCTTAATATTTTGAAAACTATTAATCACAAAGTCTTTATATTTTACATAACGAATGGTGATAACAAGTTGATGACCCCTATTGATTTTGGGGTCACTAGGTCAAAAGTCAAAATGGTATCCGCTCAATATCTTGAAAGCTATTTATCACAAAGACTTCATATTTTACATAGTGATTGGTAGTAGATGACCCCTATTGATTTTTGGGTCACTAGATCAAAAGTGTAGATCACAGTACAACTTCATTTTCATTTAAACTTAGTAAATATGCAAGGTCTCAGTATCTAAGCAATTGTTAAACAACTTAGCAATTCCAGAAGATATGAAAGGATTACAAAACACTTATAATCATATACATTACAAGTAATAGAAAGAGCATCGAAACACGAGGCTATCTGATTTGTACGAGGGGGCGTAGCCCCCGAGTATTAATCAGATTGCCGAGTTTTTTGATGTTCTTTCTCTTTTGTATCATTGTCAAACATAAAAACACGTTCCCTGTTGTCACAATATGAAACCCCGGGAAAAAGTAACCTATGAACGAGCATCTGAATATGATATTTCTGTCGCTTTCCCTTTCTCTTCCGTCACAATAAGTAAACCCCAGTAAAAATGAGCCAATCAATGGGCATGCTCCGGAGTGCGGGTAACTAATACCTGCACTCCAGTTAACGCACTGTACATGTATATGTATACGATTTCACTCTGACACATTTTCAACAGAAAGGTCCCCAAACTATGATACAAATGTATATATATATGATAGTGTCTTATTGTACTTATAAGTGTCGATAATACTGCTTTTAGTTGAATTTTAAATATCCCAGACACTGTATGTGGCGACTTTCCAGGTTTACTCGCGAAGAAAGACCTACTTTGCCTTCTTCATGCATTATTCACAGTACGCACTGGAAACACCCAAACAGTCGTACCGACCTTTCTTCAACTAGCTGGATAGTTTCCTAACAAACGGAACCTAAATTAGTAAACTTGATCAATTAGTTAAGAGTGAAATTCAACTGATGTTCAATAAATCAAATTACATAATTATTAAAGAGTAAATGTATATGTTGTTAAATTTTACTACATGTACAAATTGGCTTCCCAATATGAGCTAGTTCTTCACAGAAGAAGACCCCCTTAAACGATTATTTACGCAGTTCAATTCAGAAAAATATGCGTCTTTAAAGTTTTATTATTTTATTGAATATTGGATTTATGACGTCAATTCTACATTGAAAATACCCCGGGAAACAGTATTTGCGCGGACTATTTAAACTGATGTGTTTTCTTAAATAGCTTTAGTAATGGTATTCCAGACACCCAAGACTTTATAAAGGCGAGGGACAAAGCCCAACTTTTCATAGTTTGGAAGGTGGCATGGCGAGACGAGATTGCTGTAACATATTCTTGGTTTTGCTTTTCGCTCGTTATGTTTACAGTAACAGTAAGGATATTGATATTTTTGTGCAATAACTCTTTTATCTGTTCTTTCATATGGAGTAATAATAATAAATGATTTCTATGATTTAAAATACGTCTTAATTCAAATTTTTTTTGTTGGCAGCGCATTTTTAGTCTAAATTAATTATAGTATGAATGAATTATCCTTGTGAAACATAATTATACTCTATATCACAAAATACAGAATGTCCTCAAGACAAATGGGGAGAATTGTGCAACAGCAAATGCGGCAATTGTATGAAACCTCCATGCGATAAAACAACAGGACACTGTATTGGAGGATGCAGTGGTCCATGGCTCCCACCGCATTGTACACAAGGTGAGTAAAATAATCTTAATTGTCATCGGACTGAAAAGAGCTCCTCAATTAAAATGCCTTAGATAAAAAATCAACAATTGCAGTCTAAAATAAGAGTTGTGAGCATTATTTGAATAAGGCATAGAATGCTTTGCTATTTTAACAAAGAAGATAATTTTTCGTACCAACTTCTGTTGACAAGAGAAGTTAACATTTTCTAGATACAAAGTGTAAGGCCTTTCAATGTTTTAGCATGTGAAATATTTTTAATAGAATGTAAAAGTGGTTCATATGGTGTGAACTGTTCAGAGACATGTGGACATTGTAAAGAAGGATCATTATGTGATATAAGAACGGGTCAGTGTCAGCAAGAATGTGAACCTGGATGGCAAGGCAATCGTTGTGACAAAGGTTTGTTAATAACTATATTCCCCAAAATTACAAAATTTCATAAACCGAAAAGATTTTTCCCTTTTTGGCCAAAATTTAAGAAACCGTATTTATAATGCCCAATGAAATTTCCGAAAAACGGTTAAAAAACTTAACGGGAAACCCCATCTTTTTTAAAGCAAAAAAACAAGTCTTCCCGAAGGAGCAATTATCATATATTGACCCATCAGTGTTATAAAACAAAAGTAATTCCTTCCCTTCGACCCCCTCCACTCCCCGAAATTCACCACATTTTTCTAGCAGCCAGTCAGTTATAGTTGGTGAGAACTTAACATTATAGAACTACTGTGTTTATCTATATAAATACATTCCCAGAATTTGATAATGTTGTTTGATTTGATAATAAGCGTTTACTGGGGCTATACATAATACAAGTTACTTACATAAAATCATTTTAACTCGATTATTTAAACATTCACTGTAGACTAATGTAGTATAAGGAGCGCAGGCATGTCCTTTCTTTTTTTTTTCGTTTTTTTCATCCTTTTTGTCTATCATTGATGTCATGATGGAGCAAACATGATTATTATTATATGATTATTTTCATTCTTTTAAGTTTTGATTTTTGTTTGTTCGCTGCAGAATGTTCTGCCCAACGTTTCGGTAATGAGTGCATTCAACGATGCTACTGTTACAATGGGGTAGATTGTAGTAAGGGTTCAGGAGAATGTCCAGGTGATTGTTCCCCAGGATATCACGGCAAACACTGCGATAAAGGTACTATATTTTATTGTAAAACTTTACATAAAAGCTTAGTATAACATCTAGAAAAGAGGAGATGCATCGGGAGCAGTAAAACAATATAAAACAGAAATTTTAAACCCGGTTTTATTATGTCTGTTTATTAAAGCGATGTAAGGTGCAACATTTCTCAAGCCTTCTTGCAACGGCTTTAGCGGTATTAAATCTTCAACACAACGATGTATTTGAATGCTTGTACAACATTTGTCGTCACTAAGTTTTACTTAAAAGAATTATAAGATAAATATCTAAATCGTATCCAGTTTTCTAAAAATACTATCATTTAAGTCAAATAAAATATTTTCTGAAAGCAAATGCTGATTGATTTTTCGGTTCTGTTCTTATTCCTGAGGATTTTACTTCCTCGGCCTAAATAGTCTTATGATGAAGTTTTATTCGTTTCAGAATGTGCTACAGGGTACTATGGACAAGATTGTTCATACAGATGTGGAATGTGCAGTAAAAATGAAACATGCAATGCCGAAACCGGAACGTGTTACAATGGTTGTATGACAGGCTATACAGAGCCCTATTGCAAGAGTAAACATGAAGGTACGGTATTTTCTCCTGTTGAAATCGAAATAAATTTATTGATTTTGTAAATGTTCGATCATTTTATACTAGAATTGGTTTTAGCGTTGAACTTTAAAATCAAAAAACAATCTTGAAGCTTTCAAAAAAGATTTTTGTTTTGTAACACTCGTTTCTAACAAATTGTATTCTATTTCAAAACATTTATTTGTAAAAGTAAATTATTAATTTGCTTATCATACATTGTTATATTCATGGTCTTTGTTTTCTCTTTATGTTTTAAATTAAACTACCAAATATCTACAGCGACAAGTGTTTCGCCTCACAACCTACCCCATTTCCTTTCCTGGATATTGATTCCAACGATGGCTTTAATTCAGCTGTGGGACATAATCGCCAGTTTTCACTGAAGTAAAGTTTCAGTTAAAGGGAGACAATCGTCAATAAAGTTAAATTGAAACATGTAGCTGTCATTCTTGAAGAATAACAACAGTTAAGATACGAATTGTCATTTATCTGAAATGTTAAATCAAATGAAAAGAAATGACAAAAACAAGAAGAAAATGCTCTCAAATATGAAAGTATTATCGGACAATTACCCAAGATTTTTACAAAATATTTCAGTTACACTGGGATCTTTTATTATACATGTATATGTACTCGGGATTTAGCAATTTTTAAAGTAAAATGGAAATATTTCATTATTTAAATATACTAATTGTTTAAGAGATTTCAGATTTTAGTGTTGAAATCAAAACTCTCTGGATATAAGTACTAAACTTAAAGAATCTCCCGGAATATTAGATAATAGTAAAATAATCGGCTATATATGTTGAAATTATATTATCACATTTTTCTATTTTAAGCTTAAAAATTTAGTGTGGGTACAAACTCCTCTTTTCATTTTTTATATTATTATTCCAATATAAAATTACGTGTTGTAAATGTTTTTTATGCTCAGAACTTAGAAATTGGTAATAACTGATTACATACTAGTAATTTATCTAAGAAAGTCGTTAAGTTGACTGACAGACGAGATATGACCAAAATGATAACATGAAACACTGATTTTCTAACAATACCTTTTTGTTTTGCTCTATTCGCGTTGAATTTCACAAGTAGATCTTAACATTCACATTTTGTTCACTTATTGATTGTTTGATTATACATTTTGTACATGTTTTATCCGATTTGATTTGATTGAATATTGTTGCTTTCTGTTGACATTTCCCGCTGTTCATTACAAGGTATGAAATGATAATACATGTATTTCAAAAAGAAATATAATTACATATATTAAATAATATGTCTTTTAGTGGTCAAAATGATAGCATTGTTTTCATTACTTTATTTTTAAAATGTGTTGAACAAAATATTTTAAAATTTCCAACATTTGAAAAATACTTGAACCGAATACACCTTGTTCTTTGTTTGTTTGTTGTTTTTAGCAAACCTGAGCATATGCTCAGGGTGAGCTATTAGAATCACTCTTCGTCCGTCGTCTGTCGTCCGTCGTCCGTTGCCCGTTCACACTTTTAAAACGACATCTCCTCTGAAACCATAAAGCAGATCATAATGAAACTTCACAGGGATGTTCCTTGTGTGAAGCCTTAACAAAGTTGTTCAAAGAATTCCATTCCATGCAGAACTCTGGTTGCCATGGCAACCAAAAGAAAAAAACTTTAAATATCTTCTTCTAAAAAACCCAAAGAGCTAGAGCTTAGATATTTGGCATGAAACATCTTCTAGTGAGTGTCTACCAAGTTTGTTCAAATAAAAGCCCTGGGGTCAAAATTGGCCCCGCCCCAGGGGTTCATTGATTTTCCCTATCTGTATATAGTAAAAACTTAAAAAATCTTCTTTTAAAGAACCCAAAGAGCTAGAGCTAAGATATTTAGCATGAAACATCTTCTAATGGGTGTCTATAAAGTTTGTTCAAATAAAAGCCCTGGGGTCAAAATTGGTCCCGCCCCAGGGGGTCATTGATTTTTCCTATATGCATAAAGTAAAAACTTAAAAATCTTCTTTTAAAGAACCCAAAGAGCTAGAGCTAAGATATTTAGCATGAATATGTTCTAATGGATGTCTACCAATTTTGTTCAAATAAGAGCCCTACGGTCAAAATTGGCCCCGCCCCGGGGGACACTGATTTTCCTTATATGTGTATACAGCAAAAACTTAAAAATCTCTTTCGAAAAAACCCGAATAGCTAGAGTGTAGATATTAAGCAGGAAACATCTCCTAGTAAGTGCCTACAAAGATTGTTCAAATAAAAGCCCTGGGGTCAAAACTGGCCATGCCCCAGGGGTGTCATTGTTTTTAAATATATGTGTAAAGAAAAAAACTTTAAAAATTTCTATTAAAAAAATCCAACGTGCTAGACCTTTGATGTCTAGCATGAAACATCTTCTAATGGGTGTCTACCAAGTTTGTTCAAATAAAAGCCATGGGGTTTAAACTGGCCCCGCTCCGGGGGACCTGAATATACAGGTGAGCGACTTCAGGACCATCATGGCCCTCTTGTTTTTAGGTTCTTTTTGTGGGGGGGGACAAATTACCAAACGCATATACACTTTTATTGTTAAGTTAACCTTGTGTTCTCATTATTTCATTAGTTCAAACCACTTCCAATTCGCGTAGTTTACATATTTATATATACCATGCATTAAATTTGGACGGTACCCTCTGTATATAGTTACTGTAGACAAATAAGAATTGTAAAATATTTTCTCAGAATTTATGATGAGAAACGCAATAATTGTATTTTGTACACTGTTTAAGATGGCCTTAGAAAAGATTTGGAAAAAAAATAATGATGTTAAAAATTGGACATCGAATGTTTGTTCTATACTACAAAGTGCTGTTTTTAATGATGTCTGGTTAATCCAAGAATCGGTAGATGTTAAAAGTTTTCATCCCAATTTTTAGATTAGTCAATTTTTTTAATAAACTTCTGTTCTGTTCTTTTAAAAGGATGAACCATATTACAAACGTGTGTATGCAAGAACTTTTGTCAATCTTTACAACTTGCAAGACAGCATTGACCTGGAAAACTAATATTCATTAACTTCAGGGTGGACTGCAATGAAATACATTCTTAGCTTAAAACTGAAAATGATAAACTATAGTATATTAAGAAAATGTAAATGTTTTAGAACCTATACAACAAACTGTATTTAGAGATATAGAAACAAGGAAGTCACTGTATTATGCTCATTTACATAGTTTTATATAGTTTTATGACAATCAGGTGTAATCATTCTTATTATGTGAAATTGTGATGTACAAGTAATTTTACTTATGACCAATGCATTCATCTTTTCAATAAGCTAAAATCATGTTTTAAAGAAAGTATTTGACCATTGTTTTTTTACACATATCTTATATAAATCAACCTTCTAGCAAGTTATATATAAAGTTTTTTTTCATATTGCACATACAATGTACATATTCTATTAAAGTAATATTATCTATGACTGTTAATTGACATGTACCTAGTCTTATTGAACTAGCTTAATCTTTTCGTTAGATAGATTTAAGTTTTATATTTTCCAATAAATGTTGTATAACATTTTTGTAAATGGATTATTGTTCTGTGAGCTTATAAGGTTGCTAGCAGTATTGAGATATAGTATTTTAAGTTGATAATGTATTATTTGCTCAGCAAAGCTACGCGCTAGAGCGTTATATTATATTATTTCAAATTCCGAACTATATCATCAAAGATGTTTAACATTCATTGAGATATCAATTCAGAGTTGTTGCCTACGGTTCAATATACACTACACCAAACGATTGATATATTTACTGGTATCAGTCAAGAAATTATATCTTAATGTATATATTGTTGTTATGGACCTTGGGCAATATCAATAAGTAAATTGTCATTGTCTTTGGCTTTTCCAAAAATAGTTTTCTTCAGCTTTAATCAACGACAGATCATCTTGATATGTGATATACACCATATTATATTATTTGTATCTTGTAATATATTGTAAATACTGTTGTTGTTGTTGTTGTTGTGTTTCACGTTGTTTGTTATTTTTTGTTATTGCTTTATTTCTTAAATATTTAAATGGCAGTGTACAGTAAAGATTTCTTAAAGATAGAGCTATGTCAAACAGCAGGAGATTAAGATATGTTTCATAGAACAGGCATTGGCTTACTATAAAAATCAGTTCGGGAGATACGAGTCTTATTATAAAAAGTAAATCTTTCATAAAATAATTGAAACACCAAGTAAGACATCTTTTCATAATATAATACTTATGTAAAAGCAAGAATATATCATTATACGTGTACATTTATTTAATGAAAAAGTTAAATTTGAGACACAGAATGTTTAATGCAAAGTAATATTAAAGTGATTTACACGCTAATTTTCTGTTATACTTCCATTACTGCCAGTAAAATACCAGAACATAACGGAAGGGTTTCTCATTTAATTTTTGGCCGAGTTGCACTGGTGGAAAAAATTTCATACCAGTTTTCTCAGCAACTACTTATCACAGCCTTTTGATATTTGGCATACAGCATTGACACGTGGTCCAATACTGTGGAATTTGATTTCAGGTATGTCGCTAATCCACTTCCTGCTTATCGACTTAGTTAAATTTTCGACATTAATGGTCAATGATAGGACATTTTCGTAACAGTTTTCTCAGCAACCACTTATCACAGCCTCTTGATATTTGGCATACAGCATTGAGACGTGGTCCCATACCGCAGGTCTGTCGCTCATCCACTTCCAGCTTATCGACTTAGTTAAATTTTCGACATTAATGGTCAATGGTAGGAAAGTTTCGTAACAGTTTTCTCAGCAACTTTATTTTTATCATGATTATATGTTTTCTTTTCTTCATGTATATATGTGTATGCACTTGATTAGCTGTAAAGAAATATTTGTTTCTATAATTTGACTCATATTGCTAAATAAAGATTATTATCCTTTTACGTTCAAATTTTGTTTTTACTTTTTAATAAACATGTTTTTGACAGCGTTAGTATACTAAGATATAATGAATTAGAATCTAAATTTTTATGCTCAGCATGGAATTTCATTTAATATGTAGACAGACCTTTATTTATATTATTGTTCCTTCAGCTTCTATTGACATTTCATGAAATAATAGTACAGAACTTATAGTTAAATTAACTGCTTAAAATCGCATCAAAGAAGCAAACTAGTTCACATCCATATCCATATGAAATATAAAAAAACAACTTTTCTTGAGCAAAAGATGTACAAGATGTTATTGGCCTAAATATGCACGAGAATATATTCAATAAAGTCAGTCCCTATTTTGCAAATATTGAACTCCATGCAATGGAAAGACTTGTGTATTGTGAATGTAATGATAATCGTAACTTTGACTTTTATAATCATAGATACAGTCTTTATACCAATAAAAATATTTCCCAGTATCACGTTGCAAAAAAGAGAGATAATTCTGCAATGTATTTTAAATGAAGTATGACATGTCAAGTTGCCTCTCCTGGTATCCATATTACGATTATGACTGATCGAGTTTTGATAAGAAACGTTTTTATTTGGGTTTTACGTATCAAGTCACTATCTACTTTCCAGTTTTACTCGTGGTAAACCTTAACGTGCATTATATCAGGCACAAACGGACGCTTGAATACAACCACTGACGGTCCATTATCTAGAGAGATAGCTTTCTTCTTACATGAAAGAATCAGAAGTCCCTAGCAGGTAATGTTACAGAAAAATATAAATTTGAAATAATCATTTCAGAATATTGTACGAAAATACTGATGCAATTTACATCAAATTTGATAACTACAGTGAAGCTCACTTATATGAATATAAAGCAAAATTAAGTTTATAACGAAAGAAATTGTATTCCCCAACCTCCGCCTTTCTTTATTTCTATTTCCGGTCACATGCTTAGAATGCATTTAAATACAGCGAACATGTGCATATCTGTATACAAATCGACTCGGATTCAGCGAAATCATTTTTTCACGGTACTCAAACAAACATGCCACAGGTTATTGTCATCGGCAGTTTATCACTGTTACCGTTTATATTGATTTTTTATCACATATTTACCTGTAAAAAATGATATTTACTAAAGGGAGTTAAAAGTGTTTGTTTGTTTGTTAAGAATATCAATTTTCCAATAATAATTAACAGTGATTTCTATGTCAGTTTGTGTTCTTACGCGCGTTGATATATCACTTGTGTTTACAAAAAAAAAAAAAATGTCAAATTTTGATCCAAATATTTATTAAATTCTATGAAATAAGATTTGTCTGATGTTATTGAGATCAACACAGACGAAGACTTACATAGATCGCTAAAAATTTCTATTTCTTATTGTTCGAAAAAATCAAAGTTTACATACATTTATACTTTAGAGTCAACAAGCGGTATATAAATATGACATATAATTATAAACATCGTCTAACCAGCGCTGATCTTAACCCAAATGATTCCATTTTTTTTTCCTATAATACAAATTTCTTGATATTTGATTTATAATAAAATGAAATACTTTCGCTAATTCTCCCTTTTTTAGTGTTTGTGGACTTATTACCAAAATATGTTCTACACAATAATCATTATATTCAAATTTGAGGTGTCATTCATTGATATCCATGTTTCATTAAGAAAAAAATGTCACAGTCTATTAATTTAAGCTTCAATCCGTTAATGTTCCATGATACGATAGTTAAATGGTCTTCTTCTTGGCCTTCCTAATGTTGAGAACTCACTAATTATAATTAGCATAACAACGGCTGCATCTCTATGTTCGATAAAAACAAAAGCATGAGGAGAAATTTAAAGTTAGTTTTTTTTTTTTTTTTTTTTTTTTTTTTTTTTTAAAGTTAGAGAATATAATAGTTTTCAGGTAGTAAATGCAAAATAGCAAAACAGTATAGACAGGATGAAAAAGGAAGCTAAAGAAAGTATGGAATGGCTTCTGGCGGCATTTAGAACTGGAAAAAAAAATCAAAAGCTTATTTTAGGCCCATTATCCTCAGAAATCTATCATTTCTAAAAAAAATTTGTTTCAATTCTTGGTATTTTGTAACAGTTTTGAACTATCTTTTTTGCAAAGGGTTTAATCATAGTGCATTTTATATTAAAGTCAAAATACTACATTGTTTACATTTTTCTACCTTCATAGCATATTACTGCACGTTCATTGTAACTTTAAATAGTTCTAAATAATATTCTAAAGAATTAAAAAAGAATGAGGCATAACGTGCCTTAAAAATACTCTTTTATTTAAATCTTTGTCGTTGGTATTTTCAAATATAGAATCTCAATCATGTTAATTCCTTTAAAAAAATACAATGATTGTGTGCATATCCACCCTTCTAGAAAAAATACAACACAAAAACCCAACAACAACCCTGTTTTCATGTGATGCTGGAATACCGGACGACTGAACCAGTTATTATTAAAGTTACAAACTAAATCTAAGTAATGAAACACCATTTACTCGTTTAGTAAAGTATATAAATCATGCTTAACAAATGTTAAAGATATTGTTTTGCTATATAGATTTTAATAGGTTTTTATGCCATGGTTATTCACGTCGCCATGAAGATATTTTTCTGTCATGTTTTTAAATACATTGATTGGGAATTCTATGTCAATCCCAAAAGTCAAACTTTTATCTAACTGTTTTTTCCAAAACAATAAATAACTAAATGGCTTTTGTTTAAAACATAAATATTTTTGTAGGCCTATATTTAGACGTATTTGACAAATCATCCAAGGACTTGAGTCCAGGAACAGCTATTTTCATGGATAAAAGGAAATTCAAGGAATTTCCAACTTGAAATCGTATAAGTTTACTTCTTTTTTGGCATAGTACTGATAGTCATACTAAGTGTATCATGCCGGGTATAAAATGTGCACACTCCTTCGAAAATCGAAATTTTTGATAAAATTCAACCTCTGACATAAATTTAATAGGATCATCTCTATCCCCCAGTATCTGTTTTTCAACATTTATTTCCTCAAATGCTGTCAGTTCGTGTATGTTATGCACTTAAATGTATATGGGACGAAATTAATTCAAAATAAAAATTCAAAACTAATTGGTATCAAGTATTATTTTCCAATGAATGCATAATAAAGAGTGTTCTGGACTAAGGTTGCTGGTTCGAACCCGAGAGGCCATTGTACATCGCAAATCAGTCTTATACAAGAAGAAAATATTAGGAACTTTAAATACACATCATATTTGCTCCGACAACGGTCGCAAATAGAAAAAACGTTATGTTAAATTTCAGCTGAGAGGAGTAGTCAAATATGAAATTTTGCAAAATTAACACAATTAAAATGCACCGACAACGGTTTCACGTGTTATGTATGTCCGATAATTACACAAACATTTTTGATGTCCTTTGAATCATATGATAGTGTTGCAAGAGCACCGACAACGGTTGCATCAAGCAATTGACTAATGTCTATTCGATTAGCAATTGACTGTTATTTAGGTACTCCGTCGCCCAGCATAAAACATGTGTCCCAATCATGACGAAGCGTTGTGATAGCTGACTCCTGAAATGTAAAATAAACACAGCAGAAAAAAGGGTTGCGGAGGGCGGGAAATTAAAAACCTAGATTAAGATTTTAACAAAAATTTTAAAATATGATCAGCAGCTACCTTTCTCATAGAGTTCCAGAACGAAAAAGAAGCAGCGGGCTCGCGCAGCTCCTTATATATAGTGTTCTAAATATAGCTCTCAGACTGGGCATGCGTATTGATACGCAGTACAACTGATCGATAGATTAAGACATGTGTCATTCATGTAAAATAAAAGAGTTTAATCTTGAATGATTAAACTTTGATACTATTTTATTGAGGATACCTCAAGGTAGCCCGCTCCTAATCTCACAGATTCTCAACTTTCTTATAAATTCACTCGACCTGGAAAGGTAGAGGACTGTCTTAACCAGGCAATTATAAGGCAATTATATGGGATTTACTCAATGAGTGTGAGTGTAAATATTGAATACGGACCCTAGTTTATCTGTAACTGTAATTTGTTGAAATACAATTTATCTCGGACAATAAATCACTTAATGTTTTTGTTTTGTTTATAAGGCCGTAATATTAAAAAGAGCTTCCTTCTACGTGTCTCGATTTCGGCGGGGATTATTGTTCGTCAATAAATGTACATTTCTTTATCATGTTTAATTTAACTCCGGCTGTTTTTATAGTATCCCTGTCATTTGTATTCACAAATTTTCGAATTTCTGTTGGCGTCCCCAATCTGTTAACTAAACATTGTCAATGTTTGTAGTTTTGTCTGGATTAACGGTATCATCATTTAAGATTGTTTTCAGTCAAGAAATTTCGCAGGCTTTCCCCACAATTTTCATCGTTAGTTTCTTTCATAGGATCACGCATACTGTTTCATCTCAAATTTTCAAATTGTTCATTTAATTGTGTACTTATTGTGTTCAATTGCTGCACTTCAGTTTTAAATTCTTTGGTTTCTGTTAGAAGGGCACTTATAGAGAATCTACATGTTTATTTCATGCTTTCTAGTGTTTTATTGTAATATATCAAATGATTATATTCTGATAAACCACAAGTGAAATTTATAAAATATAATTTTCACAGTAGCCGGACTATATCTGAATGCGGATGAATAGAAAATCATAACGAAATTGAATAACAGGCAGAAACAAATGCTTTCATGCGTAAATTTTGCTTCTTTAGGAAAAGAAGTCGATGTCACCATACATCATATTAAAAATTAGACAAAATTTAACAGAACTATATTTCAAAATTAATGATGTGACGTCATGATGTGATGACGTCACAAAGGAGAATGCGCGATGTTACGCGGCAAAATCAGTAAAAAATACTTAAAATCACTTAAAAAGCATGAAATAAAAAGAAAATTTATTTGCTTTACATATAAGATTGAAATATATTTCATTCGTGAACACCAGCTGTTATATTTTCACTCGTGGCTACGCCACTCGTGAAAATATTTCATCTGGTGTTCACTCAGTGAAATTATATTTCAATCTTACATGCAAAACAAACAAATATCCTCTATATACTGGTGTTCATTAAATCTATCTGATAGGTCATAAATGGTCTGACAAAAAGTGTCTTTGTCATTCATTTGGGTGTTCTTTTCATGATTTGCACTGTTTAAGCAGGATATTTCATTTCAAATGTGCGATATATCGTTTTTGATTGTATTTTAAGACACACTCTTCTCTATGGATTGTAAAAGTGAGTCAATTTTGTAAACAAGTTCTATTAGTTTGGTTTGGATGTCAGTGTTAGTTGCAGTTGACGGGGTGAAGTTGGCTGAAGATGCTGATAAGTCTGCGATCCTTGATACGGGGATGCGGGAAAAGGTGGAATCAATAACCGGTACCTGTATTGTCCATTTGGAAATTACTCGGATGGTTTGATAGCATTACGATCAATATAAATCTGGATTGAACACTCGTTTGAATTTCTGCTATCTTTGTTACCTTTTCCAAGCACCCTATCCACCGTTTCACTGATCTCTTTGTTTGGTGTTTGACTGCTTTACCTCTTTTATTGCTACATGTTCTTGACTTTGTTAAAGATCCTGTATGTTGTGATTAAGGTTGTTACCACACTTAAGTGAAATTTCATCTTTGTATATAATTATGCTTCTAAAACAATTTTCAAACATCGAAGAATATGTAAAATATGTACTGCAAATATTTGTGCACATTATATGTGTGCAGATTGCATTCTGTCAATATTTACTTCTGTTCAGCCGCACTTGAGATGACTTTCAGTTTTCCGGTACCATAATTTTAGTCGTAAAAGTTCCATGATCCACGTGCGAGCCAATTCAGGTTTTTCGCTGATGATTCTGAAATACGTCGTTCTATGCTACTTGTACACAACAACAGTGTATGTATAAGTAATCTATACACCCCAACTATTATTTCTACTTACATATTTTTCTTAATTAAACTGTTTGTGGAATATCTTAATTTGTAGTCAGTAACATTCGTACTTAAAAGATTCGTACCCAAAAAGTGTTCTATAATTTATAAAGTGATATTGATGTTAACAATTTAATACTCTATTGATTGTACTTCTAGTCATATATTGGTTGTACTACTAGTCATAATGTTAAGATTATTGTTTGTATTTTGCAGTATAAAACACATAATTCATCACATGTCTTCACATGTCGTATGACATCACATATGATATTGTACTGCAGAGCAGATAGTCATTCACTCATCTACAGATCAAAGAATAATAAATATGAATTTGAGAAAACCGACTTCTTCTGTGTTTTGTACCATTATATGAAAAAATGTCATACTTTGAAGGTTGACTTTCGCCAAGTGGCAGCAAAGTTTATATCTCGTTTACTGTTGTACTGCATAGTAATTATACTATTATGAGTCTGTCACTACTTCAGTGTAATTCTACACCTTTATCAGCTTGTTGATGTCTAAGAAACCTGTTCGCATAAGAACTTTAGTGCCCAAAGCAATGGAAATCTTCGAAGAAATTGTTACTAAGCATCGCAAGAAACTAGAACAGAGATGGGAGGTTCTGATGAAGCACATTACTTAGACAAAGATGTACACCTTTTGACTTTAAAATCAGTGAAATCTACAGTTATCAATTTGTTTACAGATTTTGACAAAGTGTCTGCAGAGTTTTTACATTATTTAACGTCTGTAAATACCAGTGAAAGTTTGTTTGAAGTTAAAACTCTGAATGAAGTACTTGAGCAAAGAAGAAATACTGTAAGAGAATTCTTGGACAGATTGAAAATATTGCGTGATGACCTTGGTGCACATTCAACAGTCTCAAAGAAAAGCAGCAAGTCTCGTACTAGCAGAGCTAGTAAGGCCAGTAAGGTAGATTATGCAGAAAAAGTAGCTGCACTCGATCTCGAAGCCATTGAAGTGAAAAAGAGACTATTACGTGAAAAAGAAGAGCTCAGGTTACTGGCAGAAGATGAAGATTCTGAAAGCTGTGACGATTCAGACAATAGCGGCAAACCATTGAATCTTCCAACAGATAACTCACAACTTAGAACTGCTAATTATGTTACAGGGGTTTCTAGTGACAAAAAGCTTAACCCTTAGCTCAAATGTTTTATCCGCCTTCATGTCATCAGAGTGTAGCTGATCATCATACAGATATGAACTATGACTTATCAAAATATCTTCTGAAGAAGGATATGTTGCTGACACGCCTATCTATGTTTAATGATCAGGCCGAGTATTACCATGGATGGAAAGAAACTTTCAAAAGCATCGTGTTAGAAATTGGAGCAAATTCTTATGAGGAAATCGATTTGCTGTTGAAATGGCTTGGACCCAATTCCAAACGTCAAGCTATGTCGCTCAAGTGCGCATATATTACAAATCCAAACAAAGCACTAACCAAGATTTGGGAGCGATTGGATGAGCGTTTCGGTTCGCCAGAATTGACTTATCAGGTCGTTACGAACAAGTTAGATCAGTTTCCAAGACTGAATCCCAAACAACCGTCGCAATTATATGACTTATCTGATATTCTATCGGAAATTGAGGGTTTAATGTATAACCCCAACTTTGTATCAGTTTTGTCGTATTTTGACACTGCCATCTGTATTAATCCAATCGTGAGCAAGCTGCCAACTAATCTACAAGAGAAATGGACAATGAGAGCAACATATTACAAGGAAAAATACAAGGAACTGTTTCCTCCATTCAGTGAATTTTCAGCCTTCATACGTGAGCAGAGTAAAATTCGTAACAATCCAAGCTTCGTTTATGAAGGAGCAGCTACTACCACATCATACATGTCAGCATCTAAATCAACAAGGGGTGAGAAAGTAGTCACACGGTAAACAACATATTCCGACAACAAGTGTCCTATACATAGGACACCCCACAAGCTGTCAAAGTGTAAAGTGTTTCTTGCTAAGTCATTAGAATAGAGGAGAAGAAAAAGTTTCTTTTTGAGAAAAGGTTATGTTTCAAATGTGGTTCTAGTCAGCATGGAGCCAAATCATGTTCTAAAAGTGAAAATATTCTCTCAAATGTTGCGAAACAAAGTGAAAGTGAGAATGCAGCAGATTCTTACCATAGGAAGTCTTCAGAGTCTCAACCAGCTACAAATGAAGTTACGGATAGAAGTGACCAACAAGAACAGACAAGAGTAGTTGCATCTAAGTGTACTGAAATTTGCGGTTCTTTAAGTAACGAAAAGACAAAATCATGTTCAAAAATCATCCTTGTAAATGCTTATTTAGAGAACAATGTTGAAAATACTGTTAAATGTTATTGTATAATTGATGAGCAAAGCAATAGGTCTTTAATCAAACCTAAACTTTTGTCTTTGTTAGAGTGTCAAGGTGAAAGTCATGAATACCTGCTTAAAACATGTCATGGTAGCATGATGGTCAGTGGTCGTAGAGCCAACAATGTTGTCATCCAGTCACTTGATAGGTCTTGTATTTACAATTTACCAACTCTAATTGAATGTGCACAAATCCTTGTGACAAAGATGAAATTTGTAAGCCAGAAAACGCAAGGAGGTATCATCATTTACAACATATTGCGGATCAAATTCCTCAATATGATGAAAATGCTGATATTTTGTTGTTGTTGGGGCGTGATTGTTTAGAAGCCCATCATGTACTGGATCAAGTGTTAGGTCCAGCTGGAACGCCATTTGCCCAAAAGCTTGGTCTGGGCTGGGTCGTAATTGGTCAGTTATGTGTCGGCAAAATTCATGCAAATGAGGTTGTAAATGTAAACAAAACTTATCTACTTGAGGATGGTAGAGCCTCTCTATTTCAACCTTGTTGTGATCACCTTTTGTCTGTACAAGATCCGGTGTTTATTCAAACTCCTAATGACAACAAACCCTCTTTGTCTGTTGACGATAGAGAGTTTCTTGAGATTATGGACTCTCAGGTTCAAAGGAATCCTGATGGAGGTTGGGTTGCCCCATTACCTCTACGTTCAGGTAGGCCACGCTTACCCAATAATAGGTCACAGGCTATAAATAGATCTAGTACCTTGGTCAAAAGTCTCCAAAAAGACTCGGATAAAAAAGCATTGATGTGGTTTAGAAAGGATTCCATTGCTATATTAGCAGATATAGAACAGATGTTCTATTCCTTTAGTGTCCGAGAAGATCACAGAAATTTGCTCAGATTTCTATGGTTCAAAGATAATGACCCATCTAAAGAAATTGTAGAGTACAGGATGTGCAAACATGTATTTGGTAATAGTCCCTCACCAGCTATAGCCACCTACTGTCTCAAAAAATCTGTTGACAATTCTGACGAGGATGTTAGAATATTTGTGAACAGGCAATTCTATGTTGATGATGCACTTTCCTCTGAACCCTCAGTAGAAAAGACCGTAGGTCTGGTTTCAAGGGCTCAAAATGATTTGAGAGCCAATAGGTTACGTTTACACAAGATTGCTTCTAAAAGTCATGATGTTTTAAAGCAATTCCCTGTTAGTGATCTAGCAAAAGATCTCAAAGATGTTGATTTAGATTGTGATACATTACCAATTCAGCGCAGTTTGGGTTTAGTTTGGAACATAGAAAATGACAATTTTATGTTCAAGGTTGACTTGTCAACTCGCACAGTTACTAAAAGATGTGTTCTGTCAGCAATCAATAGTCTTTATGACCCACTAGGATTCTTGGCCCCAGTTGTTTTAGAGGGCAGATTTATTCTTCGTGACATTGTGTCAACTAAGGTAGACTGGGATGATCCCATTCCTGTAGAAATAGCTAAGAAATGGGAAAATTGGACAGAAAGGTTACTTGATGTCATGTCAATAGACATTGCTAGAACATATTTTGTGGATTCTTTAAGTCTTATGTCTAGACTCGAACTTCACATATTTTCAGATGTGCTGTGGCATATGTCGTAAATTACTCATCTGATAGCCAGCGTCATGTAGGTTTCATCATGGGTAAAAGCAAACTTGCCCCTGTCAAAGGTCATAGCATTCCTAGGTTGGAACTTTGTGGTTCTGTATTAGCTGCTCATTTGTATCAAATTATTGATGAACAGTTTGATGTCTGTTTTGACTCAGTCAAGTTTTACACTGACAGTAAAGTTGTACTGGGATACCTATGTAATAAAACTAGGAGATTTTACCAATATGTGAGCAATCGTGTTCAGAAGATTTTGCATGTTTGCAAGTCTAGTCAGTGGCATTATATTCCTTCAGAGTCAAATCCAGCTGATATCGGTAGTAGGGGTGCAAGTGTTGAGCAATTGAAACAGAGTTCTTGGTTAAAAGGGCCAGAACTCCTCCCCTTGGCAGATGAGAAATCTGGTTTGGATTGCTTTCCTTTGTTAAACCCAGACCTTGATAAAGAGGTACGCCCTGTAGTAAATACCCTGTTGACCAATGTTTCTCAAGAAATGTCACTTAATGGTATTATAGAGAAGTTCTCTTCCTTTGATAGATTAGTCAGAGCTGTTTCTACTCTGAGGCACATTGCAGTATCTTATCATAAGAACTTGCCATGTAAAGGTTGGCATATTTGTCCCGAGGCTAAAGATGTCGACTTTGTCGAAAAGGTCAAATTGTACATATTTAGGAAGGTTCAAAATGAAGTATACGCCAAAGAAATCCATCTTCTTTCTGAGCATAAACCATTGCATAGGGATAGTAGTATCTTGAATTTAGACCCTAAAATCGACTGTGATGGTATACTTCGTGTTGGTGGTCGCCTTGGTAACAGTAAATTATCTGTATCGGAAAAAAAACCCTATTCTCCTCCCAGGTAAACACCCTATTTCACGACTATTGATAGAACATTACCATAAACATGGGGTCCGTCATCAAGGGAGATCATTCACTGAGGGTGCTGTGAGAGCAGCTGGATTTTGGGTTACAGGGGGGAAAAGATTGGTCTCTTCCGTAATTCAAGCATGTGTAATTTGTAAGAAACTTCGAGGTCGATTTGAGGTTAAAAAAATGTCAGACTTGCCCTCAGATAGAGTCGAACAAGCCACACCCTTCAGTTTTGTTGGTGTAGATGTTTTTGGCCACTGGGAAGTAGTAGCTCGGCGTACTCGTGATGGACATGCAGCTTCCAAAAGATGGGCTGTACTGTTTACATGTTTAACAATACGAGCTGTACATATTGAAGTTATAGATGAAATGTCATCGTCCGCATTCATAAATGCTTTGCGCAGATTTATCTCTATTCGTGGCAAGGTCAAACAGTTTAGATCCGATAGGGGCACAAATTTCGTGGGTGCTACTGATCTTCTGAATATTCAAGCCATAAACATTGAGGACGAGAAAACTCAATGTTTCCTACATTCTGAAGGTTGTAAGTGGGTCTTTAACAGCCCTCATAGTTCACACATGGAAGGGGTCTGGGAGCGTATGATAGGTGTTGCACGTCGCATCATTGAAGCCATTTTGCTTAACGTCAAAAACTTGACACATGACGTCTTAGTCACTGTCATGGCTGAAGTTTCAGCAATAATCAATGCACGCCCAAATTGTCCCTGTTTCGAATGATCCAGAAAGCCCAGCAATTTTAAGCCCTTCATCCCTTCTCACCCAAAAACTTGAGTGTGATCAATTCCAAGTAGGACAGATGGATGTGAAGGATATGTACAGGAGTAACTGGAAACAAATCCAGTTCTTGCTGGTCAGTTTTGGACCCGTTGCAGAAAAGAATATCTCCAAACTTTGCAAGGACGTAGAGTCTGGCAAAAGGAGCAAAGTTCCCTCAAGGTGGGCGATATTGTACTTTTAAAGGATTTTGAAGTACCTCGTAATTCTTGGCCAATGGCTAGGGTTGCTCGTACTTTCCCAAGTAAAGATGGTTTTGTACGAAAAGTTGAAATTTGTGTTACAAAGGGACAGAAAAAGGTTTATTATACAAGGCCTGTCAATGAACTTGTTTTACTAGTCAAATGTTAGTGATCTAGTCAATACTGAAGCGACAATGTATAGTGGGATATTTTCTAATATTCAGCGGAACAGATAGACTTTTAAAATCCTGTCACTCATTTTTTTTATGGTTTTATATCATAAGTATAGTACTTACATGAAGATTTATCAATACTGTAAGTTCCAAAAGTATTATTTGTAAAGATATAACCAAACTTACACTTCAAGTTAATAAGAAATTTATTTTTCATAAGTGTAATTCAAATTATTTACAATAAGAAATAAATGCATTTATTTTAATGATTGCATAAATTGTGGACAAATATTTGCAGTAGATTCTTAATTTGTATTACCGGCACAACTCTATTACCGACATACTCTCGGTATTTTGTCATGTGCGGTCATGTATACGATGAGGTTAAATATCTTTTTGTCTCATTCAATAGAAAATGTAATGATTAGTTGAATTTGTTCTATTTCACACAAAACATTGATTATTTAATTTATCAAGGAAATTCAATCAGGAAACGTTAACTAGGTCGATATTTGAAAATTGTTGTGAAACACATGATCTTAAAGCAAAGCTGGGGAGAAGTTTTGTTTTTGTAAACTTTATTAAAGATTGACATTTGTCAGCCATTATTATGTATTATAATGTAGTTAAATTTTGTTTGTTTTTGGAAGTGTTATTTTAAGAAATAACAGCTGGGGAGTGTGCAGATTGCATTCTGTCAATATTTAGTTCTGTTCAGCCGCACTTGAGATGACTTTCAGTTTTCCGGTACCATAATTTTAGTCGTAAAACGTTCCATGATCCACGTGCCACCCAATTCAGGTTTTTCGCTGATGTTTCTTAAATACGTCGTTTTATGCTACTTGTACAGTGCAGTGTATGTATAAGTAATCTATACACCCCAACTATTATTTCTACTTACATATTGTTCGTAATTAAACTCTTTGTGGAATATCTTAATTTGTAGTCGGTAACATTCGTACTCAAAAGATTCGTACCCAAAAAGTTTGTTCTATAATTTATAAAGTGATATTGATGTTAGCAATTTAATACTCTATTGATTGAACTTCTAGTCATATATTGGTTGTACTTCTAGTCATAATATTAAGATTATTGTTTGTATTTTGCAGTAAATAAACCACATAATTCATCACATGTCTTCACATGTCGTATGACGTCACATATGATATTGTACTGCAGAGCAGATAGTCATTCACTCATCTACAGATCAAAGAATAATAAATATGAATTTGAGAAAACCGACTTCTTCTGTGTTTTGTACCATTATATGAAAAAATGTCATACTTTGAAGGTTGACTTTCGCCAAGTGGCAGCAAAATATGTAATCATTAAAATATATGCATTCGTTTCTTATTTAAATATTTGACTTAGACTTTATAGAAAATAGATTTCTAATTAGATCCCTTTATTAACATGAACATGTAAATTCGGTTATATCTTTACAAATAATGATTTTGGAACTTACAATATTGTTAAATCTTCATTTGAGCATTATATTTATTATATAAAACCATAAAGAATTGTGTTACATTATCTTTAATGATTAAACTTCTGTTTATTGAGATCACACAAATAAAATTAAGACACTCATATCCACCATCATCTAGTGGACCTTTACAAATATTGTTCAAATTATGCCCCTAGAGTCAAAAGCGACCCCTCCAGGGTCCAGGCCATCAATTTTACCTGAGCTATATAGATCTTTGATATTTGGCATATAACATCATCTAGTGGTCCTTTGCAAAGATTGTTCAAATTATTCCCCTTGGATCAAAAGGGCCAACCAGGGACCTTGACCTACAAGGGACTTTGGTTAGTTTTTTAGAGTTATTTATGATAACCTATTATATTCTTCTTCTAAAACTAGCAAGACCTAGTGATTTGATATTTGGTTTTGTAAAGTCATCAAGTTGTCCTCTAAAATTACGGAAAAAACACATTTAAACATCATTTAAAGCACTGGTTTAGTTTTGAAATAATTTTACACAAAAATCTCCTTGTTGACAGTGTACAAAAATTGATTAGATTAAGCTGTCCCTTGTTTTCAAATTGTATTTCTGGGGTGAAAGGGGCTCCACTGTGACCATTTGACCTATTGCTCAGGTGAGCAATCCAGGGCCCGCTTGACCCCTTGTTTTGTTTTCTTTCTTTCTTTCTTTTTATCTTTCTTTCTTAATTTATTTGTTTACAATTGAATGGCTATTTGTATTTACATATTGGCGGCGTTAATGGACGCTCAGTTAAAGTAGCTATAAATAGTTAAATTGTTTTTCATAATCTTCGTTTATAACAAAAACATGGAATACACGATAAATACATGTACCATTAAACAATAGACAATTATTTTGATGTATTAGCGAAAAAAAAGTATAAGTAACATACGGGTCAACAAAATAAGGTAGAGATATGCCTACGTCATCGGTGAAAATGGGACGGAATTTACCAATCGCGTTACTGAAAAAAATCGACTTTCTAAATCATGTTAGATATTGAAACATTTTGTATTACCCCTTCGAAGAAGAAGGGGTATATTGTTTTGCTAATGTCGGTCTGTCCGTCTGTAGACCACATGATTTCCGCCGATTATCTTGAAAACTATTTATCACAAAGTCTTCATATTTCACATAGTGATTTGTTATAACTAGTAGATGACCCCTATTGATGATGGGGTCACTAGGTCAAAATTCAAGGTCACAGGGGCCTTGAATGTCAGAATGATTTCCGCTGATTATCTTGAAAACAATTTATCACAAAGTCTTCATATTTCACATAGTGATTGGTCATACATAGCAAATGACTTCACTTGGTTTTTGAGGCAATAGGTCAAAGGTCAAGGTCACAGGGGCATTAAATGTAAGAATGGTTTCCGCTGATTATCTTGTGAACCATTTTTCACAAAGTCTTCATATTTCACATAGTAATTGGTCATAACTAGTAGATGACCCTTATTTATTTTGAAGTCACTAGGTCAAAATTTAAGGTCACATGGCCTTCAATGTCAGAATGGTTTCCGCTGATTATCTTGAAAACTTTTATCACAAAGTCTTCATATTTCAAATACTGATTGGTCATATCTAGTAGGTGACCCCTATTGATTTTGGGGTCACTAGGTCAAAGGTCAAGATCACATGGTCCTTGTTTCCGCTCATTATCTTGAATGCAATTTATCGCAAAGTCTTCATATTTCACTTAGTGGTTGGTCATAACTAGTAGATGACCCCTTTTGATTTTGGGTTATCTAGGTCAAAGGTCAAGGTCACAGGTGCCTTAAATTTCAGAATGGTTTGAAAACTATTTATCACAAAATCTTCATTATTTTTCTTTTTCCATAATTGAACACTTCCATGTACCCATTTATGGCAAGTTTTATAACAAAATACTAATAATGTGAGTCAAGGGCTAGAAAGGGGGATATGTGTCGTTCGACATTTCTTGTTTTATTTTTGAGTTTATTGCAATCTACGTATCGAAATCTATTGAAAACAGAAAAAAACATGTCGGTTCTTATCAACAGACCTTTAAGGTGACGTTAAAGATGACTGACGATACTTAGATACATCACTGTGCAATCTCGCGAAATGCCATATAAATTCTGATGAAGTAGTAATAAAAACATATTTGTTGTTTAAGTTGAATTTTACAGCTTTAAAAATCTAAAATTGTGATGGATTAACAAACAAGAAGTACTTAAATTGTGAATGTAATAAAATCAGCTATTGCGAAGAATATTCTGTTTTGTCAGACATTTACTTGATAATGTTTGGTATCATATCGAACCTCATTATAAATATAATGGGCATGTAATACAATGCAGTAAATATCATCTCATTGCATCTTATTCTTAAACAATTCAATTTTAGTTTAAATGACTGTAACAAGTGAGTTAGAAGAATCATTTATTGTAGTCAAGTTGGGTGAGGGCTACAGCTGCAACTTCATTTCAAGGTTATTACGCAATATTTGATATTCCTCAATGTCTGATATCGCTTTACGTATATACAATGCCAAAAAGAAAAATCATTAGAAATTGAGAAAAGAAATCTATACAATTTTATTTCTGCTTCATGATCTTGACCATGATCAAATCTATCAGTTAATGCCTGAATTCGAAATCGTGAGTTCGTGAAGTTGAAATTAGTTTCATGAAGCTGAAATCGTGAATTCGTGCATTGCGTATGTTGAAAACATGAATTCACGAAGTTAAAATTGTGAATTCATAAAGATCAAATCGAGAATTGATGAAGATGAAATCGAGAATTGATGAAATGAAATTGGCCCTTCCGGTCTTTCTTAGAGATGAATTTCGTATTTTCCGAAAAATTACTTATACGTGTTTCAAAATCATTCCTGCAATAATTGGACGTGAATCTCATCTAAATATGCACTTATAATCTTGATCAATATTATTTCTTATAATTTTGCATCCATCTTGGAAACCATCTTAAATGTTTTATTTTTCCCAGTGGTGGCATGATGACACCTTTTGAATTCCTTTCAATGCAAGTCTTTTCTACAACATTCAACATAGTAAGAACTATGATTTACATGTAGAAATGTTACCTCCCTTTAAAATAACTGTAACTAGGATTTTAATGGGTCGTCACCAGATTCTTTCGAATAAGGATCTGGATTATAAGCAGATCATGCAGCCGCTACAATTATCAGCACATAACGCAATTTCGTTGGTAACGCTTGTATAATGTTATCTTACGTATTACTACACTCAATATTACAAACACATTTATTTATCTTACCTTAAGGCCTCTATCCTATGAGGCAAATGATTGAATACAGAAATATAATTTACATGTAACAAATTAAAATTATGTATCGTCTACTATTGTTATCCGAATTAATACATTTCGCATAATAGGTCCCCTATTCTTAGTTTACGATTGGCATTAAATATAACTACAAGAATCACTAAAATTCATTATATTGCTTAAATTTAATGTTTACGACCCCAAAGTGCGGTGTCAATAAATGTTGTCAAAAATACATATGTACCTGTTAAACGCACTTTGGGGCCGACTCCAGAATTAATTCTGTTGACATTTTTTATACATTCTCCCAACATCAAAACGTTGTTTGAGATGTACATGTAGTATAACGTACAGTTATTTTTTAGCAGTTTATATAAAATCTCTAAACAAGTAAATGTCAGATAACAAAAAGTGTATGATCATGCGAGTTTTCTGGCACTCTTGTACGGTGTTTACGAGTGAAAATATCATAATTTTCATACCACTTGATGAAAATAAATCCCGTATTTATAGAAAAGTAATTTGAATTTTCTTTTTCTGTATATTATATATGTAATAGAAAGAGCATCGAAAACAGGAGGCTATCTGATTTGTACGAGAAGGGTACCCCCAACCCCGAGTATTAATCAGATTGCCGAGTGTTTTGATGTTCTTTCTCTTTTGTATCATAGTCAAATTCCCTGTTGTCCGAGAAAAAAGTAACTGGTAACCAATTATCTGAATATGATATTTCTATCACTTTTCCTTTCTCTGCCGTCACAATAAGTAAACCCCAGCAAAATTTAGCCAATCAACGCTAATACCTGCACGCCAGTTATGTATATACAATAATTGTATATGTATACGATTTAACCGAAACTATGATCAATACAAACTTCTCTTTTTTGCCCTTGCGATACGAAAGAGTCGCATTCCATTGTGTGTATTGGCAGATTAAGAAGAAAATAATCTTGCAAAACAAAAGTGAAAATATGGAAAATATGTTTCACTGCAGTGAAAGATAAATGTTTACAGTGAAAATACGGAAAATAAAAATACGCATTTTATTTTATCAAAATCTCTCAATATTTCATTCATAAGCTCGTGATAAATGAAAGTAGTCCATTCATTTTAAGACTATTTAACCATTGTTGTACTGCGTTCACCGGAAATAGCCCGGAATTACCGGAATAACTAAAGACTGCTTAATAGCGTACATATTCTACTAGACCATGTGCATGAAACTTCTACACACTTTTCACTTAAATTTGTTTTCTTGCAAGACTCTGTACACAACGCAAGACCGTCTTTCGCAAATTTTGCTAAAAGCAGCTTGAGTTGATGGATGACCACTCAAATGCAAATAAAAGGAAGTCTATTTTCCATATCAAATACAGATTTTGATACAACAAATGTGTTTTGAGCTTAATTCAGTGTTAAAAATCAACATTGTTTTCAAATTTCAAAACATTTATCACCAATTTAACAAAAAGTTTAAATTTGCGGATAAAAAAACAAACACGGCCCTAAAACTAAACATATCTAGCTTCACACAATTATTTTTATTGGATAAATCGATTGAGTTATGATGGAGAAATATGTTGAAACATTACCTTTGTCGACGTAAACCTTTTTACCTTCGTTTTCGACGTTTTGAGGGTTATTTCCGGTGAACGCTGTACAACATTGTTGACGGTATATTTGTTCATTGATCTGTGCTGGTGTTTGGTTAATGTAATAAGACTTTGCCATTAAATGTATTGTTATGTAAAAGAAGTGTAAATTGAAATAACAATCATAAATAAAATATTACTAAAAAAATGTTGATGAATTCATACAGAGAGATTGCCATAAGTGAAAATGTAGAGCACCAATCTCAGGCATTTCTATTAATTGAGTGCTTTTTGCGGGAAGAATTAAAGAAATATTCGTATCGTTGCCCTTATTTATCGTGTCTTCGTGTCTTCACGTCAAAAGGCTAAAGTCATGATAATTGACCAATTTATCTAAACTACGTGTCGTCGTGTCTTTGCCCCGAAAGTCGATGGCACGATTAATTGGCCAATTATTGATGTCACGACAAAATGCGTTCGCCTATTAAGATATCGTTATTTCGCCTTAAATGTATCGTGTCTTCGTGTCCACGCCCTAAAAGTCGAAAGCCCTCAAAAGTCGAAAGCGAAAACACGATAAGTGGGGATTTTATCGTGTCTTCGTATATTCACCTTTTGACTTTTAAGGGGCGAAGAAACGAAGAAACGAAATGACAGAAATAAGCCACCAGAAAAGCGGTACTGTTTTGCAGTGCCCAAAACGCACCTGTGTGAGAGCTGTTGCATTGCATTGTTATAAATTCTAACGCTATATATGTTTTTTTTTCTATATAAACAAAGAAGGCCAGTAGCAATGCACTTGTCGCTCTTATTGCCACCTACCCCGTATAATATTTATTTTCCCTTACTTGAACACAATTGCATATGTTTACAAGGAATATGTTTGATAGCTCCATCTCTTTATACATGTACCTACGTCCGAAATAGATAGAGCAGCATTTTTAAGGGTTAAGATTAATATACATTTTTGTAATTGTAAACACCGTTTTTTTATTGTTGTTGTTGGTGTTGAACTTTTTTCGAAAGAGTCGTTGACTTCAACTAAAGAAAAGTCAGGAAATTATAGCGTTATTTGAAAGCAAATCATTTTCTTGTATAACAATAAATATACACAAACAACTCCATTAACGTGTAAAAGGATTCCATTTGCAAAATATTTGTTGAAATAGTAGATTTATCGATAGTAATTTCCCGCCGATTGGAAGAGCCACTAAACCGTTGCTACAATGTGGCGTAAACGAATATCACCACCATGAATGTAGTCTCACAATATTTCTTTCGTGACCTGTTAGAATGAATTCTGTTTTTGTTGTTGTAAATTATTGCATTGCACGTGGCTCAGATGTTTGTAATTTATTATGGCATTCGTGATTGATTTCGTATGATACTACTTTTAGGATAAACAAATTTAAAACATGCATACAAATATTGTTCAAATCTCGGATTATACTAGTAAATCATTCTTGAAAGGTATATTTGATATTATACTCCACCCGGGAGGTAAATACTTGAAAATAAAATATATATATAGATAAAGTTGTTTTATTGCTATGTACCGATTAATATAAATGAGAATAATCATTTGTATTAAATTTACTGAATTGTCCCTGGTTTTGCAGAAAAATGTCTTGAATGAACGCTATTTGACCATAAACCCTTAAAAAATCTTTAAAAGGTTTACAAAGTCACTTGAGTATACGATAGGCAACTAGACATATTTTTTTGTATTTGACAACATGAAAACGAATTGGTACTATGTCCGAAAGAGACCTCATGATTAATTGTTTACTGTATGATATGGAGTGTTATTTTATTGAGATGAATTTGACTATAAATGTTCATCTAGCTTAGAAAAAAAATCAACTTAGAGACAACGTAAAAGAAATAATAAAGAGCAATTTTTGTTTTGAAGCACACAAAACATATTTCATTACACCTACGATCAATTTTAGAAATTCTTTACACCTCCCTTATTTGGACATAAATTTAGATTATGATCAAGCAATTATTTTATGGTGGCCTTAAGTCGGATGCATTTATAGATATAACCTCAGCAGAAAAGAATGATATCATCAAAAATGGACCCATAGTATTTTGAGTGTGCCTCTCGGAGAGGTTTATTTATTTGTCAGTACTTAAAAAAGTAAAAATATAGAATTTATTGAATATGATAACACTTACTTTGAAATCGAGAGTCAATAAATTGTCAAAGTTTGTTTTAATATAGCTCCTGAAACACAAAAAATATAACCAGCTATCAAAGCTCGTTTACATGTCTATGGAAGATATTTGCTGCCAAAATTATTTAAAATTCGTGCTTCCTTACATTGTAGATTCTATGAGCCTGCAACTAAATTCGTACACTGAACCTTTCAAATGGTAATGCCATGCTCCATTCTTACATTTTAACTATAGTTTTGTTTTTATTTATTTCATAGAAAAGTGTGCTTTCTTCCTACTCACTATATCACTTTAATTTCATGATGATTTCTTGTCAATGCTAATGAATAGATTATACTTGAATGTAAGTATAAACATTCATTCTTTTCTCATTTTGATACATTTAATAGAATATTGAATATGGCCAATTATGATGTGTTTATATTTTTTATCCAATACCTATGTTACGTTCATTTGCATGTATTTAGTTAATGCGCCAATTTAAGCGTCACGTTAGCGTGACGCGCCCTTTTACGTTGTTATGTTGTTATGTATTAGATAGTTATGCTTCACAACAGCAAGTGTCAAGTGCTGTGTGACAGATGTAAAAAGTTACCCCGTACTTCCCTATTAAGTGTTGAGAATTAAGTACCGCTCAAGTCGCTGCTAGGGAGCGTGAAGGATGTTGCACTTATTCATTAGCCCTTATGTTCAGACTCAATCAAACCGAGCCTGCAATTTTCTTGTAATTTTGTTTTGATTAATACTTCCGAGGGTCCAGGTTTCATACTTCACAACAGCAGGTGTCAGGTGCTGTGTGGCAGCTGTAAAAAGTTTACCGGTACTTCACTCCAGTGTTGATATATTATATTTTTCTGGTCCTTTGGGATCATTGATGCCAGCACTTTTAAGTGTTGAGAATTGAGTACCTCTCAAGCCGGTGCTAGGGGACGTGAGGGATGTTGCACTTATTCATTATCCATTATGTACATACTCAATCAAACCGAGTCTGCAATTTTCATGTAATTTTGTTGTGATTAATGCTTCCGAGGGATCAAGTTAAAACATGGCACATGTGCTCTTTTGTTTATGCATATGTTGTGGTGAAAGTCTTAATGTATCCACTAATCTCATAATTAGAATTAGACAGGTCAGGGATCAATACAACCTGTTTTTTAGTTAACTACGCTCATTTTAATCCAATAGAAACATTCAAATATTTGGGGTAAAAAACATGATCAAAGTACCTAGTAGTCGTTTACGCGGTGGTGATCTCATTAAACTGATTATAGATTCGAATAATCAAATAAAACACAAATAAAAACATGTGTTTCGGTACAACAAAAATCGGAAGTATAGTGAACAGTTAAATGACAGAAATATTGATATAATCTCACTTAAATACTCAGGTCGTATGTCATTATCGGCATTGTTTACATTTTACCGATAAACGCTTCTTGTGTTAATTTTGGGACTGACAACTATAAATTATGTCAGAATTATAAAGAGAAATGATTTATTTCATTAATTGTTTACATATTTTCTTATAATCAGCGTACATTTAGCTAGAAAGTTGCATTTATCGTAATTTTACCCGATAAACTTTGACAGGTGTTGTTGTTGTTCGCTGATGCATTATGGGTTGTGTGACTTCCGTTGTCAATAGCAATTGAGCACTGCCTAAACTCAGTAAACAAACTGTTTCAAAGTTATGTTTCGTCAAAAGCAATAAACTTATAGCCAATCCATGGTACTAGTCATTTTTATAAATATTACATGTATCAATTTATCGTATTTTTACGTAAACTTTCATAGAAGAATTGTTGATGTTCGGACGTTCGGTTGGTTGACAGCGTTCTTTGTGTATAGAATTGATCGTTTCCGAACGTCAAATGTTCAGTTTTCGAACGTTGAACATTGTCAACTGACCAAAACGTACAGATGAACATTTTTCGAACCTTTTTATGTTCGTTTTCTCAGATTTGGTATAAATAGGCCAGAAAACGATCAACTTGAGTCAGTTTTCATTCAACTTTCGGTTAGTCTACATTATTGTCGTGTTCTTCTGAACGGCAAATTTTACTTATTTTTAAGGCAAAATGAAACATAGTCTTTAGATTATTATTATACATTTAATCAATTATTGTCTAAGAATAACTGATAAGAACTTTATCATTTTGTTACACATTAATACGGTCACTGACTCGACCAAACTTTATATTTACGTTGTCATATTTTTGAACAGAAATTAAACGGCAGTCGCGGTAATAATTTTATGTGAAGTCTATGTAAGACATAGCTATCGGATATTTAAGACTGAATTATATACACGTGTTTATGTTATTTACAATATTTGACAATTTAATTTATTAACACTAATTAAAATTAGTAAACTGTGAACAGTCTTTCTTCTTTGTGACTTAATTTTAATCTTAAACTGGCGTACCTCCAGAAGTAAGGAAGAGTTATCAAGTACTGTGGAGTACAGTGTCCTAGCCATACAGAGTCATACAGAGTAGCCCACTATTGACAAATGTCGTAATAGCATATTTCAGCCAAATAGATCTATATAGACTTTGACAGTCATCCGAATCAAGTATCAACAGTCCCCCTAACCCTAACAATTTCTATTTTATATAGAACATTGTTATATTTGTGATCGTTTCATTGTTCGTAAATACAATATCGTTCTCTACAGTCCAGTCCGATTATTGGGCACGTTACCATATTTTTAAGAAGATTAAAGGGGCCTGGTACCATATAGCTGGACCGTAGCGTAACATTTAATGGTGGCAGCGGTGGGATTTGATAATCAAACATAAAATCCAGTGATACGAATCCAAGCCTTAGCTTTAGCGGGACTTTAGATGCCAAGATGAATACAGTGCAAGCAGTCAATAGTGATCATACAACTCAAATGATGAGACAGGGCAAAGTCATGAAAGTGAAGATGATAACATGTCAGTCCTATCACATATGATGAGTGATCATGAAGATGTTGGTGTAAACACATCACCAACCTTACAAAGTACACCTGAAACAAATAATGTGAATGAAGTCCTTAGCAGTATAACTGGAGTTTTAAAAGATGTAGTCACTGAACTGAGAAGTTAAAACCAGTCTCAATGTCAACCTTTAGGTATCAATAATGGCAATAGTAATAAAGCTAATGAAGTTGATTTGAACTCAAACAACCACAGATTTGATGATGTTCCCCCTTATGGTAGACTCCCACACATGTATAGAAGAAATTGGCAAGAATGTCAAACTACACATGACTCTGTTATTAATTCAAGATTTCAAGTGCAATCTGGTAATTATCAACCTGATGTAAAACCAGTCTCAATGTCAACCTTTATGTATCAATAATGGCAATAGTAATAAAGCTAATGAAGTTGATTTGAACTCAAACAACCACAGATTTGATGATGTTCCCCCTTATGGTAGACTCCCACACATGTATACAGGAAATTGGCAAGAATGTTAAACTACACATGACTCTGTTATTAATTCAAGATTTCAAGTGCAATCTGGTAATTATCAACCTGATGTAAATATCTCTCAAGATGACCAAAATAGGCGTTCTTTTACAACAGCCCGTGTATCTGGTTCTAATAGAGACCAAAATGTGAATTTTCAGTCGCCACCACATATAACCGGAAATGCAAATGTTGTATCGGATAGGTATGAACAGCCACCCCGTGTAACCAGCAATTATGATGACTGTAGTTACACTCATTATCCCATGTCAAGGTACAGTGCCAGCAATAGAAATGAAGGTACACATTTTAAAGTAGCACCGTTTACTGGTAAATAAGAATGGAAGGTATGGATAGCCCGATTTGAAGCTATAGCTCAGCGTTACAGATGATCAGATGAGACAAGGTTAGATCAAATATTGCCACGTATTGAAGGACAGGCCGCAGAGTTTGTATTCACACAACTACAGCCTAATGTATTATTAAGTTACAGAAGGTTAATAGATGAGTTGAATAACAGGAATAGGATAATCGAAACCCCTAGATCTTTTGCAGTCAAGTTTAGTAAAAGAAACCAAAGAGTAGGAGAAACCGCAGAGGAGTTTGCAGCTGAATTGAAGGTTTTGTATGACAAAGTTCATGGTTTTCGAGATAGGAAAACTCGTGAAGAAGATCTCGTGCGTAGATTCTTAGATGGTTTGCGTGATGATGAAGTTTGCTATGAAGTAGAATATCATAAGGAGCCTGAGACAATTGATGCTGCGTGTTTCATGTAGTTGAATTTTGCAACAGACCAGAGAAGTTTACGCGAGACACAGTAGTATGCCCTACGCAGAGCCGTGCATGAAGTATGACGCACTTAGCAAGAACCTTAACAAAATTATTATGGCAGGGAACCGAAGAAGAATATGCCTTCCCTAATACCTTTACTAAATTGCAATCATAAAGAGAAAACCATGGAAAACAGAATAAAACAACAGATATAATTTGTCTGATTATATTACAAACTTAACATATAGAGCAAAATAGAAGCATGAACCTAAAGTAGCCATAAACAAATTAGAGCGCAAAAAGAGACGTATATATGCTCCCAATGTCACCCCAAGAGTGGACACTTTTGCTAGAGACTGCCCGAAAGACTATTCAAAGAAATAAGTCCTGATAACAGAAATCAACAAGAATAAAGCGTCAGATACTGAACCTTAAAACTTCAACGGACCAAACTCTTCTGTGCGCAAAGAGACGAGTTCCCAATAGAAAAAAATGACCAAGGGCAGAGAAACTGATGAACCAGAATTGACTGAGCTTGGTAAAGATTCTTTTTCTAACTCTAACAATGTTAATCGTTTATATGCCGGTATTATATTAAAAAGGATTTGTTGAAGACATGACTGTAGTATTTACAGCGGATACTGGTGCGTCTAGAACTCTGATTTCATCGCGTATTTACAATAAAATCAAGGAAGAAGTTAAACCAAAGTTGAGAAAAACTACAAGCCTAAAAGCTGCAAATGGAAAACCCATAGTTGACTGGGGAGAAGCCCTATTCACAATGACACTAGGTACTCTAGAAGTCGTCAAAGAAGCTAAGGTAGCTGAAATTGTGGATGACGTCTTTCTAGGATATGATGTGTTGGGATGTGGTGAAAATGGGGCAGCAGATATTTTGTTGAGTGAAGACAAAATAGTACTAGATGGGGTTGAGATTCCATGCTTCCAAGTAGGGAGGGGTGAGGCAGCAAGAAAGGTTGTAGTGGCTGAAAATTTAACTATTCCTGGCCAGTCCGAGGCACTGGTTGATGTTTTTGTAAAGAGATCAGAAGCTGACGACAATAATCAAGGTGCTGAATTTATTATAGAGGCAACTGATAGTTTCAAAGAGAGGTATAGGTTATTAATGGCTACCTCCCTTGTGAATATCAATAATGGTGTAACATGCAAAGTTCGTGTTCTTAATCCTTTTTCTTGTGATGTATTATTAAGACAAGATGCTGTAATTGGTAGAGCAGAAAGAATCGAAAGAGTAGTGAGTGTAATTGATCAAGAAGAGAATGCGAGTGAAGGAAGAAATCTATGTCGCATTAGAAGAGTTAGTACTCCTGGTCATCTAAAAGACTTATTCGATAGGTCAACTAGTGGTAAAACTAAATTAGAGAAAAGAAAGGTAGCAGGACTATAGTAATGTATAAATGATACATCTCAAATGTAATGAATGGATATCAGGCTTACAAACTGACAGACGCAATGCGATTAACACATGGCGAATAGCCAAGCCAATAACAGCAGACCCGAAGGGTATCTTATAAGGCGCAGCCGAAGCAGAAAAAAATAGCCTATAGAAGAGCCATACTCTAAAAAGCGATGTATATACACGAAGCCTAATATCACCTATGAGCAAGCCCATATCATGACTTTATAGTAAAAGATTCAGGCGCCTAAACCATGCGTAAGATTACCGTGCAAAGTAAAAGCCTTGTACGTCCCATGGTTCCTTCTTACCGACGAATTCAGACTGTCTGAATGCGCGTAGCGCGTTCGCCAGCCTTTTTAGACGGCCTTTAATTATAACTAGTGGGGTAACTTTCAATACCACTTAAAAGTCTTGCATATACCTAAAGTGCTTTTTGTTGCAAGTTCGGACAGTATGAAATGACCAGATTACCTTTTGGCCTGAATAATAGTGCCAGTACTTTTCAGCGTACAATGGAATTAGCCTTGCAAGTACTACAATGGGTAACCTGTCTTGTCTACATAGACGACATAATTGTTTATCCTGGTAATTTTGAACAGCATATACAACGAGTAGATAAAGTATTGGGCAGAATTAAGGCTGCTGGATTGAAACTTAAGCCTGATAAATGTAACATGCTTCAAAGCAAAGTAGTCTTTTTAGGACATGTGGTATCTCAGCAAGGTGTGAGCCCCGATCCGTCCAATATTGCAAAGATAGTGCAATGGCCAAGGCCAACAAATGCGAAGCAAGTCAAACAATTTGTCGCGACAGGTTCTTATTATAGGCGATTTGTCGAAAATTTTGCCAAACGTGCCAGGCTACTTATAGATCTTACAAAAAAGATGCTGTGTTCAAGTGGGACCATTTATGTGAGTCAGCCTTTAATAATTTAAAGAGGGCGCTTACCAGTCCTGATATAATGGGTTATCCTTTAAATGAAGGTGGTCAGTTTATCCTTGATGTTGATTCTTCGGGTTTTGGTATGGATGGAGTTCTGTCACAAATTCAGGATGATCGCGAAAGGGTCATAGCTTATGCAAGCCGTGCGTTAAGTAAGGCCGAAAAGAATGACTGTATAACTGAGAAAGAACTTTTGTAGTAGTTTACTTTGTGCAGTATTTCTGGCAGTACCTTTTGGGTCGAAAGTTTTTGGCACGAACCGATCACCAAGCACTAGTTTGGCTTTTTAGCCTTAAAGAGCCAAGCGGAAAAATAGCTAAATGGACTGAAATACTAGCCCCTTATGATTTTGAAATTCAATATCGGCCAGGTGCGAAACAAAGTCATTGCGATGCCTTGTCACGATGTCAGACTCCAAGAGATTGTCAATGTCATGAAATAGACATGAGTGAACCATTAAAATGTGGGCCATGTCATAAATGTACACAGAGAGCAGCTTATATGTTGCTTGAATTAAAAGGTCAAAATGAGTGCAAATCATGTAGATGTTTGTGATATAAGGGCTGTATTTGATGACCAATTGCCCAGCATTTCTGCTGTCCCCAGCAAAGTTATAACACGCCAAAATAGCAACAACTGGCTAGGTTCCTCATTACCTGAGAAATATCATACCATCAGTTAAATGATCCTGATATAGGCTTCCTTATAGAAGCAATAAATAGAAAACAACCTCCCTCAAGTGAAACCATGTCCACTAAAAGCCATGCAGCTAGATATTATCTTTCAATATGGGATTCTCTTGTACTTAAAGATGAAGTCCTTTAAAAAAAAATTAAGAAGGCAGACAGTACTGGCGAAAGCCTCCAGCTGATTGTGCCACGTAACCTACATAGAGATATCATGTTTCAGATGCACGACTCAGTTACAGCGGGACATATGGGTACTAAAAGAACTAAGGCCAAAATATCTCAGCAATATCATCGGTATTAAATGTGGGATGATATAAATTTGTATGTTAGAAGATGCGACGTGTGTGCAGCTGATAGGAAACCTCCTAAAAATCCAAGGGCTCCCATGGGTTCCCTAAAGACAGGTGCCCCTTGGGACGTGTAAGCGATTGATTACACCGGTCCTTTCCCTATAACTCCTAGGGGTAATAGGTACATCCTTGTATTGACTGACCATTTCACTAAATATGTAGAAGTTATGGCAGTACCTGACCAGACTGCTGAAACTTGTACTTCTAGAATACCTAATGATTTTATTGCTCACTGGCGTTGTCCACTTTCCATACATACAGATCAGGGGTCTGCTTTTGAAAGCAAATTATTCAAAGACTTATGTCAAATGCTAGACATAAGGAAAACTAGAACAAGTTCTAGAAATCCGAGAGGAAAGGGACAAGTAGAACGATTTAACCGGACGCTTCTGAAGATGGTTCACGCCTATTTAGCCGGTGAACAAGAAGATTGGGACCTCATATAGGATGTTTGGCTGGTGCCTACAGATGTACACCAAATGAAGCGACAAACCTTTCCCCAAGTCTCCTTTGTCTTGGTCGCGAGATTAGAATGCCTGCGGACTTGATGTTCAATCATGCGAATGCCATGTCCAAAGAGGTTGTTAATGAGAACCAGTATGTCCAGCGACTAAGAACCAAAATGTTGAGAGCGCATGATGTGGCAAGAGAACACCTCTTGTCAAGAGGTAAACGAAGTAAAGATATTTATGATGCCAAGTTTTCCTTCCATAGATATGAAGTAGGCGACATCGTCTGGTGCCTGCATGAAACAAGAAAAGTAGGAGTGACTCCCAAGTTAGAGAAAGCTTATGATGGACCTTATCTTATTGTAGAAAAATTTTCGCCAATTAGTTTCGTAGTGCAGTTCGACAAAGATGGAACTAAGCGTACAGTCCAGCATAATAAACTTAAATTATATGAAGGAAACTGTAATTTATGTACATAAAAACTGTGTAACATGTGTAACATTAACTGCTAATGTGAACAATTATTTAATTTGTGTGAACAAGCTGTATTTAAACGAACGATTATCACATTGTGAAGTTTGTGGAGAAATCAAACAATGAATCGAGAAAATTTGTGTGCGAAATGATAAAAACTTTTAATTGAAACAATGCGTTTTGAACGATTTGACCCAAAAATTCATTACTATAACCGTATAAAGTTCAATCTTATCGAACGTTTGTAAAGACAAATGGTAACTTACAGTGTGATAGCACAAAATGCTCCTCATTTGAATGATTTAACACGTTTTGTAAAGTTTAATTAACAGCTGATGCTGTCTGCAATGTTTACAATTACTTCTCAGCTAATGAAAACGACGAAATTAATTGGTAACGGCTAACTCCGGATTTATATCGTTGTCGGATAGGTAATACGTACCACGGAGTAAGATGTACCGCGGAGTAACCTTTATGAGTCAGTGACCAAACATATTATATAGGTATACTTTATGGGATGACTCAAAGTTTCTTTTTATAATTCCAGAGAATGTTTTCACAATTTCAAAACCGAGGAAGGGCATACAGGTGTAAGCACTGCGACAAAGTAGAAAGGAAGAGTCGTCTGGTGGGTCATATTTTAAAGACTCACATCCCTATGGATAGGGTACCGTTTTATTGTACTTTGTGCGGCTTCAGTAAGGAAAGGATGTAAAGATAAGGACACGCTGGTGGCAAACATTAAGAAGTACAGGCGTCACAGGGACGAAGAGGCCAAGTCTGGGACTCCTGACTATACCAAGGTACTTAAGAGGGCATCCAATCCCATCTACGTGGGGGATAAAGATATGATGATGCTTAGTAAAGAAGATTCTTTACGCTGGCATGCCTGTCACACCATCAACCAAGAAGATCCTTTGAACGATCCTGATGGTCTTTTCGCAGACGATGAGGAGATCACCATGGTTGATGGGCTCATGATGCCACACTGGATGGCTCCGAGCAGACAGACAACAGGCAGTCTAGAGGTGTTCCGTAACCAGCCACTCTATACTGGCTTACCTAGACCATTTGCCACTGTGCCATCTGCCAGCTCAACACAGAGGCAGCCACCGAACTTGGTCGGAATTAAGGGAGCTAGTCAGGTTCAGCAACAGAAAACCAGCGACCTGGTCACAATCGACCAAAGAGACCTGGCAGACGTGCTTGGTAGGGTGGGTACCCCACCAGCAACAGCGGTCCATCAAGTGCCTGGTACCACAGGCCCTCTGAACACCCCAGTGATCAGAAGTAGGTCCCTGGCTCAACGGTAGGCCAGAGTACTCCTTGCTTGGATGAGAGGGACTCCGAGAATTTACTCCCTGGATTGCTCAGCCTAAACCATGACGACCCCCTATTACGGGAAACAGAGAGTTTTAATGTAAAACCATCCATGGCATCTGTTCAGACACAGACAGTTGGGGCAGGTGAAGAAGAGCCACCTAGGAAGCGACCTAGGTTGGATGAGGATTATGGTCAGATCGCTGCTGCACTGCAGTCTATAGCCTCCTCTACTATGAAGGGTATAAAGAACATAGTAGAGGCAATAAACAGTAACACTAGGGCCATCCGGTGCCAAGAAAAGACGCAGGAAAAGATCGTAGACGAACTGGCCCGGATAGAGAGAAAGATTGCTCAAATGGAAAGAACTACTAACAAAGGAAAGGAAAATAAGCCATTAAAAAGCGTGGTAAAGAAAATATGAACATAATAATTTTGAATAAAGTAAATGAATGAACTGTTGCAACTCTTCCAACATGGGACTTAAACTCAACTAACATGAAGCAAACAATGTGACATTGTGCCACTTTATTTTTTTAGTGTGACTAACGTTTTATTCACATATGTTTATACTTAACAACAGCAGGTGTCAAGTGCTGTGTGGCAGCCGTAAAAAGTTGCCCCGTACTTCACTTCAATGTTGTTATATTTTTCTGGTCCTTCGGGATCATTGATACCAGCACTATTAAGCTATTAAGTGTTGAGAATTGAGTACCGCTCTAGCCGGTGCTAGGGGGCGTGAGGGATGTTGCACTTATTCATTATCCCTCATGTACAGACTCAATCAAACCGAGTCTGCAATTCTTATGTAATTTTGTTGTGATTAATGATTCCGAGGGATCACTTTGTTTCCAGATTTTTTTTGACAGTGTTAAGCCGTTGAGCATAAAACATACATATGTATATTAAATCAACAACAAACAAAATGACATTGTACGTGATATTTTATTTTGTGAAATAGTGACAAACATTTAATTAATTAAACAGTGCTAATTACTACTGGGCTTATTACTATTGCATGGAAATCTACAACATAGACAATGCACTAGTGAATCGAATTATTATGAATATTTGGAACACATATAGACTGTACAATTAAAAGTGAAACATATTGAAATATAAAAATGTGAAGAATATAAACATTGAACATGGACTTTATAGACATTGGCATTGAACTTGGTGCTATTTATATTATTATTATTGATGAACACTGTGTATATGTCATTTGAATGACTATTTAAGACTGTTATTAATCAATGAAAGTGAAATGTGCATAAACTGTTTAAATGTGCCTATACATAAGATGCATAATTTTCATTATCTGTGTTTCATATACTTAAGATAGTACTTTTACTTTAAAGGGAGCTTCCCTATATTATTAGTCTTAAAGGTCAATGCGCGAGTTTTGTGATGACTATGTTAGAGGTGCATAAACTTCATTATTTTTGTTATTGTAAGAGGGCAGCAGGAGCTTTGCCTTAAAAAGAGGGGGGTAATGATATAATCTCACTTATATACTCAGGTCGTATGTCATTATCGGCATTGTTTACATTTTACATGTACCGATAAACGCTTCTTGTGTTAATTTTGGGACTGACAACTATAAATTATGTCAGAATTATAAGAAATGATTTGTTTCATTAATTGTTTACATATTTTCTTATAATCAGCGTACATTTAGCTAGAAAGTTGCATTTATCGTAATTTTACCCGATAAACTTTGACAGGTGTTGTTGTTGTTCGCTGATGCATTATGGGTTGTGTGACTTCCGTTGTCAATAGCAATTGCTGCCTAAACTCAGTAAACATACTGTTTCAAAGTTATGTTTCGTCAAAAGCAATAAACTTATAGCCAATCCATGGTACTAGTCATTTTTATAAATATTATATGTATCAATTTATCGTATTTTTACGTAAACTTTCATAGAACTTTAGCTAAGAATTGTTGATGTTCGGACGTTCGGTTGGTTGACAGCGTTCTTTGTGTATGGAATTGATCGTTTCCTAACGTCAAATGTTCAGTTTTCGAACGTTGAACATTGTCAACTGACCAAAGGGTACAGTTGAACAATTTTCGAACCTTTTTATGTTCGTTTCCTCAGATTTGGTATAAATAGGCCAGAAAACGATCAACTTGAGTCAGTTTTCATTTAACTTTCGGTTAGTCTACATTATTGTCGTGTTCTTCTGAACGGCAAATTTTACTTATTTTTAAGGCAAAATAAACATAGTCTTTAGATTATTATTTTACATTTAATCATTTATTGTCTAAGAATAATTGATAAGAACTTTATCATTTTGTTACACATTAATACGGTCACTGACTCGACCAAACTTTATATTTACGTTGTCATATTTTTAAACAGAAATTAAACGGCAGTCGCGGTAATAATTTTATGTGATGTCTATGTAAGACAAAGCTATCGGATATTTAAGACTGAATTATATATATGTGTTTATGTTATTTACAAAACTGTTATTTGAATATTTGACAATTGAATTTATCAACAGTTTAACACTAATTAAAATTAGTAAACTGTGAACAGTCTTTCTTTTTGTGACTCAATTTTAATCTTAAACTGGCGTACCTCCAGAAGTAAGGAAGTGTTATCAAGTACTGTGGAGTACAGTGTCCTAGCCATACAGAGTCATACAGAGTAGCCCACTATTGACAGATGTCGTAATAGCATATTTCAGCCAAATAGATCTATATAGACTTTGACAGTCATCCGAATCAAGTATCAACAGTCCCCCTAACCCTAACATTTTATATAGAACATTGTTATATTTGTGATCGTTTCATTGTTCGTAAATACAATATCGTTCTCTACAGTCCAGTCCGATTATTGGTCACCAAGTCTTGAGCACGTTACCATATTTTCAAGAAGATTAAAGGGGCCTGGTACCATATAGCTGGATCGTAGCGTAACAATATGTGATCAAATATGTTTTAACAAGCAAATAATTATTTCCGAGAAAGACTCAAATATCATAACAGAACAGAACATATTTATTATTCAATATGACTTAAACATAACAGTTCCTCGTCATTACACAAATATACAGCATACATTAAATACAGCGAAAGTGAAAATACAAACATACAAATTAATTTAACATTTGGTGTTATCATACTAGTCATATACATTTTTCATATTTTCATTTCTAATACTAAATGCTTTATTACAAAATATTGCTAATCTATTCAAAGTATTTGTATTACATGTATTTAACAGATCAATAAATTTATCCATACTGGGATGCCTATATTAATAACGTGGTATATACAAAATGAATTTTCTTAAATCTTAATAAATAGGACAAATTAAAACAAAATGATATTCATCTTCTATGTTGTTTAGGTTACAAAATGTACATTTCCTTTCCGATCTCACAATGATCATTCTTCAATCAAATGAATGATCCCGTATTGTCTAATTAGAAAGATTATTAAATTCTAGGGCAACACATCATAATTTGATAGTCCATGTGTAATAAAATTCAAATTATCAATACAGGTACATACAATTTTTTAAAGAATAAGAAGCTTTTTTAAAAACAAACACACAAAGTAAAACGCATGTATATACGAATGACTTACAGTCGAGCATCAGGAATTCATCAACATATTTTACGAATCGTTAATTTGAAAACGATATTTGCTGCGCGCTGAAGTGATTAATGTTAATTTGAATAAATATAATAAAAAAACTTATATATTATATATATTCTTTTATTTCCTCCAATATTTGAAGAGCATAACATATATACATCCAAAAATACAAATATTTACATGAAATGATCAAACACAAAACATAGCATTATTAACGAGTGAAGATAGGCAATTTCCTTAAGACAGCGCATGTCGAAAAAGAAGTAAAAATCAAAAATTAAGGAAAATTAATCTTATACAACAGGAGTGATATTTTCTGTCAAATTTCCTTATACATCATATAAGCATGTTTCTTATATTGTCTTATAATACAACATTGTCTTAAATAATTTTTATCATATACTGAGAAATCCGCAAAGTGCAATGCTTATCGAAACGAAACACAAGATCTGAACAGCGGATGAGACATGAAATTACAGTTTTATTTTTGTTTTAACACGGTCTATTGTAATGAATTATCGCGATGTATTTCCCTAAACTCTAAAGCTGAGACAATGCTTATCTTGAAATATCTGTAGTCACTTGCAAAGCCTAACAATTATGTGAGACATGAACATAGCCGGGCATTATAATCAAACGCAGAGTTATAATCTCTAAAACCCGACAAAATATCGCACAGTTGGTTTCTCTCAGCTTGTAGAATATAGTCTAGATAGGCATTTATTCCGATACAATTCAAAATATATAACCACATATCACATCTAGTTGTATGGTTAACAGCACAATAAAATATCTTATGGAGAGTAAGATTACTAGTCAAGTCATTACATTTGTTACAACACTCTATATCTGTATATGAGTATAATCTTCCTAGAATATAAACAGCATTGTAACATGCATCTTTCATTGAGCGATTCCCTTTACATAAAGACCAAAACAGGCAAATATTCTCTCCCTGAAACACAGTGCTTATATGCTGATAAGACATGAGCCCTTGCAAAGTTTCGTTTCTTTCATTGACATACCACTCATGAACGTTCCGTTAACAGTGTTTTTCCAAGCTTGTTTCTCTGGGAATGTACCTCATACAGAAATACACGTCTAGTACATGGACGCAAATTAAATTTACTTAATAGCTTATACATATCAGGAATAAATATCCGATCACTTGTTTATCCCCGTTCAAATAGTTTATAAGTCTGTGTACAAAGAATTGCTTTGCAATATATTTCTCTGGGAGTCTGCAAATCTGACCAAAGAATATCAGTTTGCGTTTAGCAATTTCAGCTTCAATGGGAAACATACTTAATGCACCAAGGGAGATAACTGTCGAGGTATTTTTGTATATACTTAATACATTATCTGTGCGCTCTCTCCAAGCGTAACAATGCCGATGACTGCACAGAATTCCACAGCTTGCAGCCATATAAAGTTTTTGGTAAAACAACTGTTTGATAAATGGTCGTGAGCGTCGGAGGTATTAAACCATCTGGATGGAGACCACAATTGAGAATACCATAAAATGTTGTCCTTAATTTACATACTGCTTCGTCTATGGAAGGATTCGTGCATAGATTATTATCTCAAAGGATTCCGAGATGTTTGTATTTGTTACCATATTGAATAGGTGAATTCCCTAGTAAGAAAGTTTGTTCGTTCACATAATTGTCGGGGGCAAAGTATTTCAAAACACAGCATTTAGAGCATTGTATTCGAATCGCCATTTTGGACGCGTATTTGTACATATAATCTAGCATTTGTTGTAAACCTTTCCAAGAGAAGGAAACTAGCACCATGTTCATCTGCCACCGTTGCGAACTTATCGTAAAGTTGTAAACACAGATTCCGAGACCACTTCAAGTCATTTATGAATAAGATATATAGCAGCGGTGAGTTTTTACTCCCCTGTCTTGTACCTTGTAATATTTTCAGTGGCTCTGACGTAGACCCTTTATATTTTACAACACTAATCATGCCTTTATACATATCAACACATGATAAAACAATATTGCCATCTATGTTACACTCATTAAGTTTCAAGCGTCCAAGTAACAAACATATACTTGACTTTGTAATTCTTTACAATACAGTCAAGTTTCTTTGAGTAGAAAAGATGTCATCATACAGCCTAATCCATCTTGAAAACCACCTTGTTGGCTATTGATATTTTGCAGGATTGTTTTTGACGAGCGTCCTAACAACACTGACTCATACAATTTTAGAACGGTAGGCATCAGCGTAATAGCCCTAAAATTATTCGGGTCATCTTGCGTTTATTATTACCTTTATGAATTGTCACAATAATACCTTTCTTCATTCCTTGCGGAATATGACTTTCTCTTAGCATTAAGGTGAATGAAATTGACAGTGCATGCATAACAACGGCTCCACCTAGAATAAAGTGCTCGTAGAATAATTTGTCTATTCCGCTGGCTTTTCCGCGTTTACATGATTGAATCGCACATTTAATCTCATTTTCTGTAGCATGTACATTGCGATTTAAAGATTTTGACTGTATAGCATTATTCAATGTATGCGTAACCTCATTTTTCCAATTGTCATCATAACTAATATTATTTGATGGTGAATACAAATTTTCGAAATATAAACGCCATTGCTGACAGATATTCCGCTCGTCTTGGTATGTAACATCATTGAAAACCATTTCACTATCTGGAGATGTATTAGAACTCTTGTGCTTGTTATTAGCTAAATTCCAGAATTGATCTCTGTCCATTTTTGCTACGTTATCTATGTCGTCATCAAGTTTTTGTAGGTAGTTCCGGACTTGAGATCTTTGTATTTTTCTAAATTGACATTTGGCGTCTTTATATCGTTTACGACTATCGAAAATACTATCTCTAGGCCTACCATCCTTGCACCAATGCATTCGCGCTTCTTTCACACATTTGTGTAAATTGGTTAGCTCACTATTCCAGTAAGGTTTCAGAAAGTGTTTAAATTTTGCCCTTGGAAAGCAGTGTTGGCCCCCGGAAACCATAGTTTCTACCATGTCTGTATACATAGTGTCAATGTCTACGTGGCCTGTAAGGTTGTTATAATTCCAAGTTTTCAGTGTGCTGTTCTCTAAGAAAAACTGATATTCATTTATATGAGAATCTTGAACTTTTCCCCATGAAATTGGAGGATCAACGTCATTGCTTGTGTTAATTGTCGCAGGGGCATTAAAGTATGGAAGAGCTAGTGTACAAACTATTGGTCGGTGTATTGAGAAATTCAAGCAATGTTCGTCAACTATTTTACAATAACGAACATAATGCAACTTTTCGATTGGAAATAATATATAGTCTATAAGCGTTTCGTAGCAATCATCATATGATACAAATGTATTTGTGGCTCCAGTGCACATGTCACCTACATTAACCGGCTATAAATTGTTATAAGGAATTGTGACATATACTGATATCTTGAATCGTGCTTGAAGTAATTGGCATTAAAGTCCCCTATAACGAGGGTTATTCCTAACTCATTATACATTGACCAACAATCAAATACCTTATTCAATATAATCCTTAAACATAGATATAGAATGATTCCTCGAGGGCAGGTAAACATGTAAAATATACATAAATTGTAAAGGCGCTACTTGCACCTGTATACCTATTATTCTATCATCATCAATACATAGTTGTGAAACAAGGCTATCTATTTAAAACATTCCACATTAAAGCAACATCGCCTCGTGTTACAGAACTGTTAATCGCACTAGCGGATTTATCACAGACAACATATGATTTATAATTACTTTAAATACTATTAATAAAATGTACATTTCGACTTGAAAGCCAATGCTCTGAAATTCCTAGTATGTCTATTTGATACTTTTGCAGAAAATTGCAGAGATACGAGCAACTTGACATAAGACCCGTAATATTCCAAGAGCCTATGTTTTGTTCCATAAGGAGAGGTCTATATGTGTTCTCGGCAACTTAATTATCCGAATTATGCATTCAGTTAACATCACCACGTAAGTGATTGTATATAGTGTCAGAGTCATGAGAATAAGTGTTCCAATTACTATCTGAAAGGTTTGTAAGAATCGATGTACCTTGTGGATTCTCGCAATTAACATCAGAGGCATTAACCTTGATTCCAAGTTCTCCGTTTATTGTTAAGCGCGTAACGTGATAGCCATGGCTTGCAGATTACTCCTCAAGGCCAAAAACCGTGCTCTACAATTATATGTACATTATCATCTGCGTAGATGTTAGCGCAAATAATGACGTCATTGGAGTTTCTTTTACACGGGAATATTTTAATTGTTCCGGCTCTCAGACCTTTATGGGATATGAACTGATGAAGTAAGTTCGCAGTAATTGAAATTTTAAAGCCTCCTATGTAATAACTTTTCGTTCGCTTTCTAACGTGACAATCAAACTGGCTTTCATCAAATCTTTCATTGTGGAAGTCATTTCTCGCTTGTCCAATCCGGATATTACTTACTCGCACTGAGATATTTGAGCCACGTGGATAATCCTTGTCATTTAGATCAACATTATCAGTATTACTTGGATATGTTCCGTTTTGAACACCATAGTTTTTCCTATTGTTTGGTCTATATCGTCTCTTGATATGCGAGTTTATGTCATCTTTATGTCTAGTTTCGGATGTTTCGTCTCTAGAACTAGCAGTACTAGTCGTTACTTCAATATTAGAACGACAAGCGGGACGAGATACCACCTCGATGTACAGGGCAACGGGAGATAATTCGTCGGCTTTCTTCTTAGAAGTATTCTGTTGCACAACAGTAGAATGTTTCGGGGGTTCAGCAATTCTAGAATTTGAAATTTTCCTTTATCGGTCCTAGGATTCGCCCGCCTTCCACAGAAGCTGGATCTAGACAATGGTCGTCTTGTAGTGGTGGAAATTCGTCCGTTTGACTAAATAAGTTTGAGACTGAAGGGACTTCAGCACACTCTTGCTCTACATTTTCATCAGACTTCTTAAGGGTATTATCAATTACATCTCAACAGTTTCGTTGAGTACAGATTTCTCAGTTCTCTTTTCAGGTTAATATCTAAGAATGATATCGTGTCTACTGTTTTCTTCGATAAGTTATCAATCAGAAGTTTAAATTCTTGTTTCAGTATATTAAATGAGTCATAGATGGATTTTAACTGATTTTCTCGAGTATTTTCAGGTGCCAAACCACGCTGTTTAGTTAGTAGTAGACCTGCTTGCATAGAGGAGATTGAGTCTCTAAGGGAAGGTAACTCTTTACAGCACTGACACTGACTATTTCCCTTTGGTTGGATAGAACCTTGTACGGGCCGTCCTGGGGTATACGATAACGAACGGCCAGTCCGCGATGTACTTAATAAGCTCTTTACCAATCACATATCTTCACCCTCCAAAACTGATAGGATTACGTGAATATCGCTGGCGAGCTTCATACAGAGGGGTTCGCCTCTCCGTGTCGACACTCTCTTTTTCAGTTCAGTTTGAAGACCATATGGAAAGTCGTCACATTCTCCGAGTATGGAAAATAGCATCTGTTTCGTTTGCTCAAGCTTAACTTCACAATAATTGTGCTATAAACATGTCAGTTGGGAAGTCTCTGTATAAGGTTACCAGTCAAGCTCGTTGTCAATCTGAGCTGGCTGTAGATGAAACCCATCTGTTTTATACGAGTCTTTCGTCAATGTCATATACTCGCTCGCTGACTGCGTGCCAGCCAACCGTGACATAAACGGGATTTTCACACTAGTATTGTCATGAGTAGCTCAGTATAATCCATTCCGGACAATGGCGGACAATTTAATACCAACGCCTCCGGGAAATATCACAAGCAATATCCAGCAAAACAAAAGAATGTTGGTTTTTCCTCATTAACGTATTAAATGCTCAACATATTTACTTTGGCGGCATAAGAGGAATTTCCTATTCATTTTACAACACTTGAAAATTAAGTTTTTTTTCAACAAAATCTTCCAAAACACGCTATTTATCACACCATTCATAGCACTGATGCTTCGATGTTCTCATCTATTTGCGGGAAATGGTCGACTGGGATAACCCTACGTAATAACTACAAACCCTGTCAACAACAGATTTTCCGCAGTACATATTTCATGCTAGTGAAGTTTAAAATTCTATCTTGGTTGAGTGTTGGCGATAAAAAAAAGATATAACTTCCTGATCAATTTTCACTTAGATTGATTCAATTTTGAATTAAATGGGAATAATTTTCTGGAACGTGATTTTATTAGGTATGTGAAGCATACCTGATTTTATTCGAGATTTGCTTCGGGAGAAGACAACTTTCTGTCCGTAGAGCATGAATATTAATACTCATCACAATACAGTAACTTTATTGATCTCAATTGTATTATATGTAAATATATATAATTTTTATGTTCAATAAAATGTCGCATAACTTGCAGTTGTTATTATCATTCAATGATATTAAAATGACATAAAGTATTTATGATGAACAGTCCTAGAATTGTGATAAGGAACCGTCAGTTGTAAAATGGTATTGTGATCTTATAATGAACAATTGTCATACTTGCTGGTATGTCATTTAATATTGGCATTTTAGGTTCTTCAAAATTTGCATGATTAACAGTCCGAATGTAGACCTCAATGAAAAGTTCTGGAATATTAACAAAATGAATAGTCTACCATATTAACCATATATATGAATGGTTGAACACAACAGTAAGGATAAATGGCGCAATGGACAGATCTTCTTATTTTGGTAATAATTTAAATTACAGCACATTTTAAGAAAAAAGAAAAGAAACTATGAGTCTGAAACATTCTGTCATAGCCTGCCCATCAGTACACACAGTGCATTGATTTGTTACTTTAACACAATGCTCATAGACAAGTGCAAATGTTTACAGGGAATATAAATTGATAGTTTCATCACTATATACAAGTACCTACATCCGAAAGAATCGTTGACTTCAATTTTTAACATTTTTTCAGATAATTAAAGTGTTGTTTGCTTTAAAGCAAATCGTTTTCTTGTATAAAACCCTTATGAACGTGTCAAACATTAGCATTCTCGAAACAGGAGAATTATCGACTCTTATTTACTGCCGATTGGAAAGGCCATTAAACCGTTGTTAAAATGTAGAAACGAAACTGAAGCGTCAACGAATATCATCACAGTGAATGTAGTCCAACAATATTTCTTTCGTGAAATGTAAAAATGTTTCGAGTGCGTTGTTATAAGATATTGCAAGGTATGTCGTTTATATGTTTGTAATTGAAATATTGTTCAGATCTTGGATTAAAGTAGTAAATCATTCTTGAAAGGTATACTTGATATTATACTCCACCTGAAGCTAAATACTTGAAAATAATATATACATGTAACAGAAAATGTTTTATTGCTGTGTCGTAAAAAGACCCGATAAATTCAAATTTGTAAAATCATTTATATTAGATTTACTAAATTGTCCCTCATTTTGCAGGAAAGAAACTGTCTTCCTATTACGTTATTTGACCATCAATACTTTATGAAAACTTTAAAAGGTTCAAAAAGTCATTGGAGAATATGAAAGTAAACTAGAAGCATGTTTTTGTGTTTGAAAAAAACCAAATCGAATAGGATCTTTATCCTAATGATACCTCATGATCAGTTATTTACTGCATGATATTGAGTTTTATTTTATTGTGATGAATAATCTTATAAATGTTAACCTAGCTTAGACAACGTAATTTTCTCTTTTGAAATGCTTAATATGTCCCAGAAACCCATATTTTATTTTAATTCTTTAGAAGTGTCAAACATGTGATTAATAATATGTATCTAAATAATGGATAAAGAGCATTTTAGATGTTTTACAACTGAAAAAATCACCATTATTATACCAATGGCTAACAGGACTAAAGATGCTGAAGATAGTGCAAGTATAAAGCAAATGTTTATATTTTTGGAAACTGTTACAAGGCACCACAAATAAGCAATTTTTGAGAAATAAAAATGATAGCATTTCTGAGACATAATGGGCCTTTAACATACAAGATTTATTAACTAAGTAAACTAAGTAAATATTATCTTCTGCTCTTTGAATGCTGTACGTTGTGGTCTCTAAAATAACTTGAATAAAAGGAAAGGGCCACACTTACTTTTAGCTTCTAAAATCATATAGTAGAAAAAAAATGTAGGTTATTGGTAACCCTTTAAAGGTTTATGAGCATTTTTTGTCTAAAAAAAATGAGTAGTATACTTGATCTACATACAGTATTTTGTGTGTTTTTATTAAAAAAATAACATAATTTTTTTTTATAAATATATATTTCATTACATCTACGATCAATTTTTAGAAATACGTCACACCTCCCCTATTTTGACATAACAGGCAATTATGTCATGGTGGCCTTAAGTCGGATGCTTTAATACATATAACCTCACCAGAAAAGAAATGAGATCATCAAAAATGGACCCATAGTATTTTGGAGTTGTTTATTTATATGTCAATACTTGAACAGTATAAGAGTTTTACTGTTTATTGGGTATGATGGTATCAGTGGAATTGAGAGTCAGTAAATTATATCAAACCTTCTTATAATATAGCTACTTAAATAAAGAATATGTTTTTAACTACCAAAGCTCGGTTTAAAATGTTAGATAATGGGCCGGTTAACATCGATCGTTAAAAGAGTAAAGGTAAGTAAACTGACATTATAATTAATACTTATTTTATTTTTAAATTTCTAAAGTATATTAACAAAGGGACAAGTTATATTTTAAAAATATTTCTTCACGTCAAAGTGTCACGAAACGTTGCAAGATTCATAATTAATTGCTTCTTATATAATCAATAATCAAAATCCTCTATTGCGATATGGTATTTTGATTGATATTCTGAGGTTTGTAAACTACATGTATTGATATTCAATTCAGTCATAGGTTATATTACACGTTGGTTTTTCTTTTGCTTTATGTTATATATGAAAATACATTTATGACATGTTTATAAATTCGTGGAAATTACAAATTTGTAAAATATTAACCAAATATAATAGAAAACTAATTTGAATGCGAACTGGTTGCAAACAGGTTGCAGTCAATCGCAATGATATTTTGATGATAGCTTGATATAGCAAACTAAGTATCTTCAATTTTCAAAGATACATAAACACGCTATGACATGTTTAATTTGGTTACAGCATTTAAGTTGTTAGTATTTTCTATATTTGAATGTAAATTGGAGATATTCTTTTGTTGCCATGATCAATCACTTCTGGCAATGTTACTACTGATTACAGTAATAATTTCATTTTATTTTTCTGTTCTATAACAGTAATAATTAAACGCCGACGACAAAACATCTATGTTTACTTTGAAATCAACTTGATATTGACGTTACCTGTTAGTAAACTTTGTTTTAAACAAGCTGTTATTTCAAATAGGCCTACTTTTTACTAACAGCATACTTAATAATATGTGTTTTTGTTATTTCTATCATAAAAGGACATCTTTGATGTGGTAAAATATAAATCAGTAAATTAGAATGCAAATAAAAAGTTAGATTTAGGTCAAACGACAACGATTTCAAAAGCTTTTCAAAACCTACTTTACTTAGAGTTTCAGATGATTTTCCTTGCGTTTGTGTTGTTAATCTTTGTCATACGCAATTTGTGTTCTACAATTAAAGTTTTTGTAAGAAGAGATTAAATCATTGATGGCATATAAACCTCAAATCACTGCACGTTTTCTTTTGTTTGATTTGAATACGGTTTTATCTGACAAGAGCTTCCTGATAAAGCTTTGTGAAGTTCTCCATTAAATGTCTTAGAAAACAAACTAATCATCATTTGAATGCGAAAGCTGTGAACCGACTTAGGGCAATTTTGATTTAAATATCGATAAATAGAAGACATTAATACAAAATATATACTCATTTTAATTTTCCAAATCTATGATCAGCTGGAAAACACTCATTAAGGAAGGAGCTGAAATTAACCTTAATAATCCTAATATTCAAAACAAGTCACTCCTATTACAAGAACTTCCTATCAAATGCCTCGAAATGCCTACGTTTCATAGCGCCAGCTCCAACAAACCAATACGATCAAGGCTACTTCATGCGCTGTGTGAGACCATTGATAATTAATTGAGATAATTATCATTACAATATAAAGGAAACAATGTAATAAAATTTGTTTTATAAAAAGCAAAATAATTATGCAATGATTGTTTAATACGAAGTAAGACCTGTTACATTTGTAAGTTGCTTCATCCGCCTAAGATTTTGATTATCTGTTTTGCTAAAACTGAGTTACACACTTTTTAATGTTAACAAAATCAAAATATATATTTTGCGAAAAATGTTACCATATCGAACTTTGATTGAAAAATATTCATGGTATAGAACTTGAGACAGTTCCTTGACTTGACAATTTGCGACAATTTACGACGGTATGCTCACTATGTCAAAGTTCATTTTTTATTATTGTACATGCAAGTGAAAAGGGTCAGAAAATGTTCATAAAATTGAAAATGCTCAAGAATTATCTTCATGGCACTTCAATAAATGCTTATATTCCGAATAAAAAGGATCTTTTGACAGTAATATCACTTAAAGAAACATCGACAGTGGATGCATAATGATGTCATTGTCATATGCACATTTCTAGAAGTGGACTGCAAAATGGATATTCTGCAGAGACTTCACAAAGAAATTACATGCTAATTTACCAGTTTAAAAGTGTTGAGTGTACAGATCAAACTGTACATCATTTCTAAAACGGTCGAGTCTTATTTGACTAAGCTCTTGATGATAATAAATAGTTGATGAATACAAATTTAAGTATAATGTTCTAAAAAACAAAATTGGTCATAACTAAGCATTTAGAGTATTTCTGCGTCGTATCATGTTCTCTTTTCAACTGCGTTGTATCATTTCGTACAAATCATTTTTTTCTTTCAAAATGAACAAATTTTAATGAAATTTTAGTAAATGGTGTAAAAATATATTTTGAAGTTTATGATTAATTCTGAAACGAGTATAAAATTGATTTGATTAAAAAAAACGATGAAATATGAACTGCGTCGTAAAAATTCTGGCCCGCTTCGAGTTGCAAGTTCGCTATAACTTTTGTTTAGTTTAAACATATTTATTCCCGAAAGTATATATAATGTACATACAAATATATAACAAACAAAAAATTTTTACACAATGGAAAAGGATGAGAATGAAAGACAAGTCTTATAGAATTCTTCTCCTTTGGCGAACTATATGGTTTGTCTTTAATAAGTTTATAATTAGTATATACTAGACAAGGGAATAAGTATTAATTATACACACATAAAAATGTATATTTATATATAAACTTTTATAGAATAGATTAACTACAAGTAGATGTCTAAAATGTAAGAATATAAAAATTATATAAAAGAAGAAAACAAAATAGTGGAAAAGAGAAGAAAAAAGGTGAGAGAGGATTATAGTCTCAATTAGAATGGATCTAAGTAAATCTTTTCGTTTTTTCTATATAATTTTGTACATTTGTGAATATAATAACGTTGTCCTGGTATGTAAGAGATGGGTCACCATAGAGAAGTTTATGAAGGTTTATGCTGAAGTCTTGCAAGTTAAGGAGGAGTGTTCTGCGGACGGCATCGTATGCACAGCACTCGAAAAAGAAATGTTGGGTAGTTTCAGTTTGCCCACAATTACACAAAGGGGTAAGAGAAATGTTTTTCAAGAACTTTTGTTTGACAAAATAGTTGTGCAATCAACATATACCGGTGTGGCGCCGTTATATGTTGTATTATTTCCTGATACCTTATGAAAATGTAATTTGGTATTTTTTACTGTTTTCTGAAATTCTTAAAGCATCCATGTTCGCGAACCGTTGACTAATCAATACATGTAGTTTCGACTGTTCCCTCGCGTGCTTGACGTCGACGTCATTGACATCATAGAGGATTCCCACTTGAAGCGTCCATCGATCTTGATCATAAACCAGAAGTAACGTGACATAGTTAAAGTATTAAGTATTATTATTTACATACGTGCACAACTATTTTCTTGCTCCTTTTTCTTCTGCAAGTACTACTAAAACAATAGTTGATCAGGTAATAAAACAGTTATTTCATATGTGATTTGGGAACAGTCACGCAGTAGTCCCTCGGTGTCGGTGATAGTGTTTTGAACTGAACAGTTCAAAACACTACCCCCTCCACCTCGGGCCAACAGTTTGACTGTTCCCAAATCACATATGAAATAACTGTATAATGCCGCACTCTCCGCTAATTGTCGCACCATTTCCGCTAAATGTCGCAACCGCCGCTAAATATCGCAAAATTGACTACCGTTAAATGTCGCAACTGTAACGTTAGATGTCGCACGATTTACCCTTACCAGTTAAATGTCGCAACACTACCGTTAAATGTCGCAAGATGTATATTCAGGATAAAATTAAGCTTGCTTGTGGTATTATATTAAATAATCATAGATCAAATGGTTGTATATATTTAGTAACTTTGGAACCTCCCGAATCTGCTGACTCAAGACGAAATACATATATACTTTTTAAATGCCTTTTTTTATTGAAATTAAACTGTAAAAGCGATTGATAAAGGTATAGTATGCAAATACGCAATATTTTAAGCGCATATAATAATCATCTGTATATTGCTTTGCGTACTTTTGTCCATCTACTTGTCCCTCACCGTTGTGGGTTCGAATCCGGCAAGAGACTTCTTTTACAGACGGAAAATACTCCAGCTAATTAACCGGAACGTCGCTGGTTTTCTTCAGGTTCTCGTTCGTGCCTGAAATTATGCACGGAGAGGAACCTCAGGTCCTTATTCACAAGTAAAGTACAAGCGTTCTACAATCTGAATATCAACTTGATTATTTTGAGGTTTTACGAATTTATTTTAGTTCATCTGTGTTGGAAGCTCTAAGCGTATTCAAACACTGGAACTGGAATCAACCAGTATGTCTTGCACATAACTGGGTTTGAACCCACGCAGCCATCTTTAGATTACTAGTCTGACGCGTTAATCACTCGGCCATACCGTTAAGGTGCATATACGCTTGTGAGTGCGTGAGTGTGCGTTTGTGTATAACTGTGCTTTGTCACCAGCAAAAAAAAAACATGAGATCACTTCCATTTTATTTCTGCAGGCCTTGTCATTATACAACGACCAGCCGCTATTTCGTTAGCACTTCATACTGAAAAACGCAATAGAATATTACCAAAACTCCGTGACCATCTACATATTTAACTCCTAGCTATATACCTTAATTATACCCAACTGGCTCAAAAATGATACTAATGTCAGTCATTACAGATGTTTGTGATTAAGATTTGCAACGTTAACAATAATTTACCTACATCTGGTATAGATAAGAAATCATTTTACCTACCTATGCAGGCTATTCGTTGCCAAAAATCAAGCCTTTGAAACTTGACAATGCATACTTCGGTTCTACTTAACAGATTAGTAAAAATCTTATTGTCGATCCGAGAGTTACATACTGCACTGGTATTAAGCATTTTGATTATCTCGATTTGATAAAATGGAAGCAATGACATGCAACTTAGATAAATTGCAAACAGTATTCAGAAATGTATAACACGTAGAAATGTAAACGATAGAACGTACACAATACGTTTAATGATGTGCATCATGACGTTGAGTAACTGCATCAACTTGACACACTCAGGTTTACAACACCACACTTTCCGTTTACATTCTAACGCGATTAACATTTGTAAACGATTTTGCAACTTCCATATATGGAATTATCACGGAAATAGACGAAAATTAATAGGCGAAGCCAATTTTCACGAAAGCAGAATATAAAGAGAGGTAACTCTTGCTGGTACAAAAATATTTCAAATTATATAGAAACTGTTATAAATTTCACATTACAGTTGACTTTGAAAAGGATAATTCATCTTCTAAGATTAATATTGTTGCGGTCTAGTGGGCCGGGGACTCTTTAAGTATACTGGATACCCTTTACTCTAACTGTATATTGGTACTCAGGCTTTCAAGGTATTAATACAATCAGGTACAGAACTGATGTGATGCGTAAATCTCTAACTCATCTGATAGTAATCAGACAACACCGTTGTAAACAGTTATAAAATTTATTCAACAAGTTAATATTTCTAATAACAATAATTGGTAAACAATCATGAATAATTTATATCAGCAAACAGCTCTCATAATAACTTAAGACAGCTCACAGATCACCTTACAATAATTTAGTACCGCTACACCTTCAAAATAATATTTAGCACTGATGACCCAAAAATCTCCGTGTTACATGTATCAGTTTTACTCCGCGGTGACGATAGTTACTAGACTTACTTCAATAAACAGTGCAGTAAAAATCTCTAAATGAACGAACGTAGTTTTACGTTAGAATTTCTGGTCAAAACTGAGCTTGCTGAGAAAATTTCAGAGCCTTTATATACTAGACTGTTCACCCACAACCCAAAACATGGTAGAAACGGTAAAAATCAACCAATTTTGGTCGATTATTTAAAATAAATGTTCAATTCGCCCATAGTCATTCAACCATAAAGAGTGAATCATCCAAAAATGGGCGTATCACCCAATCGTGACGGGAAATCTTTCTAAATTGTAAACTTACAAAAATAACATGAAAAATATGTAGGTACATTTATATAGTTAATAAAACAAACTTATTTTACTGTTATTATACCTTAAACAGGCCATTAAAAGTGCGTTTCTTGACAATGACATTTCAGGTTTTGTTTACTTTTCGTTACTAAGCTGGGTGACCTTGGTAACACCCATAATGCAATAGTTAATATGGCCGTCAGTATAACAAAGTTGTACATGTGATTTCATTTCAGACTTTAGGTGCAAACTTACTATAACTAGAAATGTGTCCATAGGACACGGATGCCCCCACGGCGCCACTGTTCTGTCAATCTTTTCACTAAGTCAAGGGAAATAACTCTACAAATACTGGATAATTCCACAAGCGAAACCACAGGTGCAAATCTAAATATAATGAGCAACCTGCCCATAAGGTTTAATGACTATGTCGAATCCTTTTTGAGTAACTTGCGATACAAGTTGAAAATTGCAAAAAATCTAAGTGAAGGGCAATAACTCTAAAAATACTAAATAAATCCAGACGAAAATACCTGGTGCACAACTGCACATGCTGATCAATATTCCTGTAAAGTAACATGATTCTAGGTCAAATACTTTTTAGTTACGTGTGACAAATGTTGAAAATTGCAAAATTTTACTAAGTCAAGGGCAATAACTCTAAAAATACTAAAAATATCCAGACGAAAATACCCAGGTGCACAACTACACATGCTGATTAACATTCCTGTAAAGTTTCATGACTGTAGGTCAAATACTTTTTGAGTAACATGCGACACAAGTTGAAAATTGCAAAATTTTACTAAGTCAAGGGCAATAACTCTGAAAATACTAGAAATATCCAGACAAAAAACCCAGGTGCACAACTACACATGCTGATCAACATTCCTGTAAAGTTTCATGACTCTAGGTCAAATACTTTTTGAGTTACAGACGACAAAAGTTAAAAATTGCAAAATTTTACTAAGTCAAGGGCAATAACTCTTAAAGTACTAAAAATATCCAGACGAAAATACCCAGGTGCACAACTACACATGCTGATCAACATTCCTGTAAAGTTTCATGAATCTAGGTCAAAAAATTTTTGAGTTACGTGCGACATAAGTTGAAAATTGCAAAATTTTACTAAGTCAAGGGCAATAACTCTTAAAATACTAAAAATATCCACACGAAAATACCCAGGTGCACAACTACACATGCTGATCAACATTCCTGTAAAGTTTTATGACTCTCGGTCAAATACTTTTTGAGTTACGTGCGACACAAAAGTGAACGGACGGACGGACGGAAGGACAGACGGACAGACGGACGGACGGACAAGGGTAAATCTAAATGCGTGCCACTAACGTGGGGGCACAAAAATAGGATAAACAACAATGACTTAGCAAAATGAAGTAAAAGTGATGTCTTTACATAATGGAATACATAAAATCTTACGGAAAATGGTGTCAAAGGAATAAATTGAAGAGGAAACTGGCAAGTCGTGAATTCTAGTAACAATTCAATTTGTACATAGGAAATCAAACAGTGCAGTGTTAAACCAGTTTCATTACCTGTGTAATGGACTTGTGTGTTGTTTTTTTTGTTGTTTTTTTTTTGTACTAAAACACTGTCTATTGTGCATATAATGGCTGGTAAAAATCAGCAGCCGTAGAATTAACATTAAAATTGATGTCATTTTATGTAAACAAGAATAAATGGTAAGTTGCATGTTATTGTTTAGAAGGTTAATTAATTCATGGTAGTGTTAAACACGGGGTGTTTCAATATTGGATTAAAAATAGGTGATGAAATTTGTTTTGATAAACAAAAGGTTGCTGAAGAATTTAACAATTTTTACTGTTATGTTGCATCAAATTTTACTGCAAAACTACCTCCAGCATTTAATATTTTTGGTAAACAGTTTGTATCTTCTTTTTATTTATCAAAAAGAATTATATATAAAAAATTTCTTTTTCATTGATGTCTGAAAAGAGTTTAATAACGTATTTGAATAAACTAGGTTCAAACAAATCCACTGGTCTGGATGGTATTCCTTCAAGTTTTGCAAGAGATAGCGCATCTATTGCCTTTCCTTTAACACACATTATAAATTTGTCATTGATACAAGGCACAGTACCAGATGATTTAAAGGCAGCAAGAGTTGTTCCTCTTTTCAAAAAGAATGATAAAACTGAAGTTGGCAACTACAGGCCTGTTTCAATATTAAGCATTGTTTCTAAAAATTTTGAAAGGGTTGTTTATGATCAGATTTCTTCCTATCTTAAAGAAATGGACATTTTATATAAATTTCAATCAGGATTTAGAGGTGGTTCTCCACAGACACTTGTCTTACACATCTATCTGATTTCATTAGGCTACATATGGATAAAGGTAATATTGTAGGCATGATTTTAATGGATCTTCAAAAAGCATTTGATACAGTGGACCACTCAATCCTTTTAATGAAATTAGAAGCCATTGGTCTTAGTACTGATGTTTTACAATGTTTAGGTCATATCTGTCTGATAGGCAACAACTTGTTGATGTATCTGGTACTTTTTCCTCACATGAAAGGGTTACTTGTGGTGTTCCCCAAGGGTCTATCTTGGGACCGTTTTTATTTTTAATTTATGTAAATGATATGCAGGCTGTTGTTAAAAATAAACTTCTTCTTTGTGCAGATGATTCTGTTATTCTTGTTGCAGGTTAAAATAGCTTACCTATTGAAAAAGAACAGATGAACTACATTCTGTCAGTCATTGGTTAATTGACAATAAACTTTCCCTTCACTTAGGCAAAACAGAGACATTATTATTTGGTTCTAAACATAGGTTAAAAACAGGTTCATCTCTTCATGTCAGTTGTAAAGGAGGGACTGATATACAGTCAACTTCTAATGTCAAATATTTAGGTGCAACACTTGATCAGTCTCTCTCCGGTGAAGCAATGGCAAGTTCTATTATCAAAAAGGCCAATGCAAGGTTAAAGTTTCTGTATAGAAAACGTGATTATCTCACATTTCTCACTAAAAAACTTCTGGTTACTGCCCTCATCCAATGTCATTTTGATTATGCATATTATTTCTGGTTTCCTGGGGTTACTAAATACTGGAAAGATAAACTCCAAGTCACACAAAATAAATTAATAAGATTTGTTCTAAATCTTGGTTATAGGTCACATATTGATAAGGAACATTTTAAAATTTTAAATTTGCTACCTGTCCAGAAAAGAGTCGATCAAGTTAACCTCTGTAACGTTTTTAAAATAAAACATGGACTTGCCCCTGAATATATGGGAGAAAACTTTATTCCATTAGATTCTGTTCATACTTACAGGACCAGGTCAAGTAAAAATTGGTGTTATATGCTACCGAAGGTCAAAGGTTTCGGATCAAAGTCTTTTGCTTACAATGGATGTGTATTGTGGAATAAACTACCCTCTTCTATTAGGATGGAATCAAAATTGTACAATTTTAAATTATCTGTTAAAAAACATTTACTCTATGGGTTATTATCTCTTTTAAGGGTGTCTATCCTCTAGTCTTAATATTTATTATTTTTATTTATTTATTTTAGTTTGAACATTTTATGTATACTATTGTCTTTATTCAATTTAAAACTGTGATAAGTCATTTTCATGCCTCTCTTTGTCAAAACCATCAGTATCTAAGGACCACAATGGAAATAAGCGATTAAGTTCTCTTTCTTGTGTTATCCTTGGTATGATGTTTTTGATATGGTGCATTTCTTATACATTGATATTTGTTTTTATTGTTTTATCATGTATTGGATATGTTTTTACCATGTTATTACTGAATACTGAAATAAATCTATCTATCTATAACATCCTCTGATTTTGTTAAAACGTATTCTAGTACAGGATATTCAAGTAATGCAAAATTGGTTAAGATATAATGTAACAATGTAACAACGTTTATACTGATAATGAGCATAATAATATGCAAAAACTAAAGTTGGTGAATTAACATAAGGGAATGTTTCCCATATAAAATGACACACACCACTAATTATTGATATGCACTATAGGGTTTGTGTGCCTTCAAACGTTACAAGGTAATACTCAAACGCATATCTTTTACATTCAGCAAATAGTACTAGAATGCGATACATGGAAGTCACTTTTGGCAACACGAATAAAGAGAACTGAACAATAAGCCTGTGCCTTCTTTCTTTAAAGGGCTATGTTGGGTTGAAGAAAAACTCATTTTTTGACCACGAAACAATTCAAAGTTTACTATCAATAATTCCGTTTTATAACCAAAACCTTGTGAATTTGTTCCATTTTAATGTTGAAATAAATATTCAGTGTATCCTAGTATCTCTGTCTACCTCCATTGGGAGATATTTTGAGTCATAAGATGTGATTTAGCCTTTTATTATTAAATATAAGCTGACGTAGGTTATGTCTTTTTATGCATTGTACTGAATCAATAGCAACAAAAAAATCTGTGTATATATGCTGTCAATAGCTGTTACCTAGACTTGCTGAGAACTATCTTTATGTACATGAAATACTACAGAGAATATTTATTAAGTTTTGTAAGTGATGGCTTTCTAAGAGATTAAATAAACAAGGTATATATAAATTGATAATCAACCTTTGGACTCATTTAAATATTATTATTGATAAACAAAATGGTAAAAATGGGAAAATATATCTATACAGTATGGTAAAAATAAAAAGTTATGTACGAAAGGGTACATACAACTTTGGTTATAATTTTACTATTGTTAAAAGTTTTTTCTTGTCAAGTCATACGCTAGAATTAATGTTACTAATGTATTAGTAAATGCTACTAATAGGAAAGACAACAGCAGAATTTGGTTTGTATTAGTAATTAGTCGTATCCAAATCTCTATCAGATGTTAACTTGAAAATTTGAAAGTGGTAAGGTAGCAGCTTAACTGTAAATATTACTCTTTTCCTATTCAAATTGGAATACCCTCGGTTATTTGTCGTTGAATATAGTCTTATCCATAGTTTTTACTTCCTTGAAAAATATTTAACCTTAGGCAGTAAGTAGCCTGGTGAGTTTTTTTTTTTAGTTTCTCTTTCTAGGAAATGTGGTATCTACACTTTAAAAAACTTTTATGCCTATAATCCTTTAAAGTCCGCCGATGTTGATTGTATAAAGGCATAGAATGGCAATCATGCAAGTGAATTATGTTTGGCGAATAACTAAACACCTACGGAAACTACGCCGCTTCTTTGCGCCGACAGTAAATAACGAAATGAGCGGATAAATACTTTTATTTACGATGATGTAGTGGGCGGGAAAATGGGCAGAGCTTATTTTATCTCCTATTGAAAAACGTGTAAAGCTAGATTATGCTGATCCGAATCACGATGGTTCGACAATGTAAAGCTAAGAATGTAACTTCTGTTTTGTCGGCGTATACACGAACCACTTGGTATTGCTACTATCAGCAAAACAGTTAATGTTTTGTCGTTTAACAAAATGTATTTTGTTGGAGTTTACATACAAAGAAATACAATTGTATTTTGTCCGTTAACAAACTGTTCAACTCAGATCAACAAGGCTGGATTTTTGGCAACGATAAGCCTCCATACCTACCACGCGAGATAGTCAGGCGATACCAAATTCTAGATATACCTTTACATACCACGCGACAAAGTCAGGCAATACCTTGAGCTTTTTTTCTAAAACTCATTCACCCTTATTTATTTCAACGGCATCAAACAACCAGAAATGGGATTCATGATATAACCAGCAGACAATTTATATCAACTTTATAACCGTTTAAAACAAAGTTTGTTTGTTTGTTTGTTTAACATTGGAGTGCTACTCGATTCCGTGCTAAATCCACCGAAAATGCGATTGAATTTGGTTGTGTTCATTGGTCTATGAACGCGCTACGATTTCCTATTACATCGCTTGTTGCGATTTAAAAATGTGAACCAAAGTTACTAGAATCAAATAATAATATTTTTAACATGTATCATCTTGTAAAATCATCACAGAGACATAAACATCACAGCAAATCTTTTCCTATCTGAAAGAAAGCTGGCCTTATTTCACCTACTCAACTTTAATATTGGCTTAATACCAGTTTTTATACATGAATTTAATTATTGCGACATTTAACGGTGGTGTTGCGATATTAAACGGTAAAGGAAAATCCTGCGATATTTTAACGTTACATTTGTTGTGACATTTAACGGTGTATGATTTTGCGACATTTAGCGATGGTTGCAACATTTAGCGGCAATGGTGCGACATTTAGCGGAAAGTGCGACATTTAGCGGCGTTGCTACTTATTAAGGCGCCACAACCGGACGAGGCGTTAAATAGTGGAGCGTGTAAATAGACATATCTGGCTTTCAGTCATTTCCAACAAAAGACATACATTTTTCGTTCCAAGATGGCGGCTTTTGTTTACATTTTGTAGGATACGATGCAGATTTGATTCCCAGCCCTGAGACATGCTAATGACCCTAGCTATCGTATTTGCCGAATTTTAAGCGAAGATTCACTCGCCCGAAGTACATTAAATGACATTGAATCACGTCTTTTCATCAAAGCTTCATATTTTTAAATATCTTACACAAAATGTTATATTCCAAATATCTAAGTTCTTGACATAGGAAGACTTACATGTGTTTCACCATGTAGGTCTAAGATTAATGAAAGACAGATATTTCCTTTGTTAGTTTTAGGAAAAAATAAAGGGCATGTTTCATAAATCATCTAAGATCTTGATAGTTTTGATAACTTAATTTTGATTTAAACAAACATCTCAAACATTATTGAACTTTGATACAATGAACTATAATTTGTATATCTATTTGGTTAGTTTGCTTTTCGAACGTTTAATTTCGTAATGATGCAAATCCAAATGATTCCTCTTGTATTCTATGTGTTAACTTCAATAACTACGTGTTTTACAATTGTTTAATAGTTAGATAAATGTGAAACCTTCTATTGGTGTCTTTATGTTTGAATAAAAGTATCCTATAATATTATTATGCTGTTTGCTGAAAAATAGCACATGTCGATTTAAATCGTTTTCTAAACAGGCAATTTCATATTAATTTGTATCAGAGCAGGAAAGTACGTTGGCACAGAGGTAGCATGTGTGTGTTTTTATTTCTCTCGTGCTAACGAGATACTTTGTCATGCACACGAGTTACTAAGTTGTGCGCACGAGATAACGTACAGTACGAGGCATTTTATATTCTGAACAGGTTATTTGGAGATTCAATCGTGGAAGCCATCCTAGATGATTTATTTTTCCCAGTGTTGGCAGCAATTCACCCCATTAATTTTGTAATGCAATTTTTTTCTACACCATTCAACAAAGAACTAAATTAATTAATTAATAAGTGATACATCCCTTTATTACGGAAGAGCATTATTTCCAGGTGTATGTTTTTTGTCAACTCGAAATTTCGACTAACTAACTCGAAATTTCGACTTTCTTATCTCGAAATTTCGAGTTACTTACTCGAAATTTCGACTTACTTACCCGAAATTTAGACTTATTAACTCGAAAGTTCGATTTAGTAACTTGAAATTTCGACTTTATCCCTTAAATATGAGTAGAAATTAAGAAATTCAGATTTTTAATGGGGTTACTCTAGATCCTATGGTATAAAGAGCTCGATTTTAATAAGATTGAAAATATGCGTGTCACGCAAGCACAATATTATCGGCGCACAACGCTAGTTCATGGACGAAACTCAAATAACATGTTTTTATGTATTATAATACACCTTAAATATATTTACTTATCTTGCTTTAAAGCCTTTTTTGCTTTGAGGCACAATCATAATTGAAAATACAACTTTAACTAATAGCAAAAACAACCCTCAGAAACAACAAAATAAAATAATATGTCAAATGATTCCTTACAGAACGGGAAATCCTGATCTTGGCAAAACAAAACACAAAACCAACATATGATATTACCAGGTCTAATCCCATACCTGTAACCCTATCAGGGACTTTAATTGGTATTTCCCTATTAAAATCATGGTCAATTTTTTTCCGTGGCCATTTAAGCAAAAACATGAAAGAAAATTAAAAAATAGTTATAATTTTTTTTCTAATTATATTTCTAACTTCATTTTAACAATCGCAATGAAATGACATTCATAATTGAAATATTTAAAATTATCGGGTGAAACTTAGTCTTATAATGCAATCTTTTGAAGAACACATATTAATTTACAAACATTGTATTTTATTAAAATTTATTCTCTCTCTCTCTCCCTCTCCCTCCTCTCTCCCTCCCCCTCTCTAAAAATTGTAACTGGCTTAACAAGAACAGACCAAATAAAACGATTACCCAAGGAAATAGGATTGGTTCTATTATCCTACAGACACATGCAAACATTAATTTTGGTTGATAAAGATTTTAATGGAGACTTACCATTTTATTTATCTCAACGCTTTCTAAATACTGTATACAATACTTACAATCTCAAAATGCTGATTAAGTTACTATGGCTGCCGTCTTCAAAATTATGCTAATTCTGTAAAAACGGCATAGTGTTCATGAAATAGGTAACCTGGATGTATCTCCCTATCAAAAATACTCGGTAAAGGTGTATGAAGGTTAGCAATTTAAGCACTAAACCACTGATTTAGGGGTCGTTATTGCGTGTTCTATGTGACATATTCTCTTCTAGATCTACTCTCATACTTAAAAGCCAAATACGCATACATAAGAACTTTTTGAAAGAATCATCAGAAGAGATTTTTATTTAAACAGCTGATGTTGAAGAAAAAAATGTATAACCCGTGATTACATAACCTTTTACAGTTGGTACTGCTCAATGTCGCTTGGCTCAAATGAATGGTTTGGCTAATTGGCGGCAACGAGCCTGAACTTTTTTCTACCACTTTTGTTTCTAAACGAAATGGCAAGTCATTTATGTCAACAATACGATGATTGTTCGTAAAGTTTATATACTTTTCGGAACATATAATAATATTCAACCAATGCAGTTAAATTTAGATGTGTAAATACATATCTTCACTTGTTTTAAGTATGCATTTTCAAGAAAACAAATTCATTTCTTGTTCCTAGACATACATATTTCCTAATCAACATGATAATTGACACTCAGAGCTATCAAAAATTAAAAGATGTTCAAGTATGTTATTTCAAAATAAAATTATAGAATTATGTCAGTATGATTTACGCCAGAACGAAACCAGAAACATTGCATATCAGTTGCAATTTTGGAACAGTAATGACACTATTTTGTTTTCTTTCACTTTTCAATGTCAGTTAAACAATATAATGGTTTGTAATCTAAAAGGTACTCGAATGATGTTTTTATCATTATGGAACTTGAAAAAATATACAATTAAATGACGGTTTATACGAAAATTCAAAACTTCTGTTTTTTCCATAATAAGCCTTTTAACTGTGCAACGACCTAATATTAATAAGCATTCTGAAATAAAAAAAAACGATTATTTCGATATTGAATTTAATTATATATAATATATGTAATTAAATTCAATATCGAAATAATCGTTTTTTGTTAATGTATCATCTTGTCCATACTTTTTATCCGTTTTAAGTACCCAAGTCTACTTCCTCCGCAAGAAATCAAAACTTTTAGTTTCTAGGCTTTTTTTACCTTTTAAGACGGTGGAACTCCTTTAAATCTAAGGAAAATGTATGGAAATATGACTCAAATAAGTAAAATAAGACAAAAGATCAATTGGATTGTCTTAACTGGTAAACACTTGCCTTCTATGGATATAGAAAAGGGATCATTGTCTGACCATTGGAATTATTTTCAAGGAAGTGACAATTTTATTTTGAACTTTTAAGCAATAACTCATCTACTTTTGTTTTTAAATGTGAATTTATTTTGTTTATGTTATAGGTAAAAGTTGACTTTCAATGACAGGAAAAGTGTTTTGATGATCATTAATCAAATCTTGATGACTCAAACAAAAGTGAACATTTGTATGACAAAAAATGTCACTTTTTGGACAAGCAAAGGGGAAACCTGATAAACATCAAGGTTTGTTAAAATTGCATGTATATAGAAATATTCAAATATAGATATTTATTAATAAATTATGAGTTTCATGTAACATATTCTATTGATTCATCTAAGACACTTTATAATTATATATCACATATTAAGATAAACGAAAAAAGTATGTCAAGGTTTATTAAATGCAATAAATAAATCATCGAAAAAATTGCCCATTTCTAAATCAATGTCTTTGGAATATGTTACTAATTCTAATTTATTTAGATATAATCAAAAGAGCAGGCGATAATTTGATTTTGCGTACGTTTCAAAAAAGTAGTTAACTTGTCCTTACAGAAGCAGGTCTGAAATATAGACCGAATATTAAGTCTTTCAGAATTGATCAGCTTTATCGGACATATGATATAAATTTTTCATATCATTCCGACAAGAGGATAAAATTAATTTTATTTTCATGAAACAAATTTGCCAATGGCTGTTGAAAAGAAATATCGATAAGAATTGAAGTATATGTTTCGTGTATTTACCACATGATGTTATTATAAAGTATGCCTTATTTAAATTCAGTCATATGATATTGTACATTTTTTCTTACTTGTATAAAATATCTATCTTAGAAAAGTATGCAACACATCCATTTACAAACCAAAAAAGTTCAATGTAAAAGAACGATAAAAATTGTTACTGCCTCTGTTTCGTAATTTTGTAGATACATGACGAATAAGAGCAGTGTACTCTGAAAGACAATATCTTCCTGGATTCAGTTTTACTTATATTTTGCCAAATGTTGTACGGCTAATACATGTAACTGTCATTTCATTGTGAATAGAAGAAATACGCTGCATATGCCTTAGCCTTACCCAGATTCAAACTGTGTTATTTTCTCTGAAATATACTCTTGTATAAACTTTATAGAATGTCAATATCTTTGGCAATTCAAACGATTTTAATTACAAAATCAACAAACACTTTTGAGTCTATATAATATGGTAGAACATCCGTGTTCTATGGACATATTTCTAATGTTCATTATTTTCATCAGAAGTGAAGGAAAATGTCAAGTTTATTGCCTTTATTTTTGCTTCCCATTATTGAATGTTAGTTTTCCCCTTTGGTGATGAGTATTTTCGCCGTCCGTCATTCAATGTTGTTTCAAGTAAAATTGAAACTTTTTGTTGTTTTTGCTTTACCGGTAATGTCCAAATTACTTTTCTGGTTTAGATTTTAAGTTGCGTTGACGAGGTTGAGATAAAACGGGGTTTCACTAACAAGTTTGTGTAAATTTATGTGTTGAAAATACATTACTTACTCGTTATATGTTTTGAATATTATTTAACGTGTCCCTAATTAAGGTTATTTGTTCCGGTGTCCATGATTAAATGAAATAACGTCATATATTTTATAACATTGGTTTGGTTTTTATTATAGCTCTTCGATCTGACAGTAGTGCTAGTGATTCGTCTGAAGAAGAAACATACTATGACGCATGTAAGTACTGTGAGAGACTGCGACAGAAGATAGCTCTATATCTTGTATAACCTAAAGAAAATGATAAAAAATATATACTTATATAATTTACGTTTAATATCGGTTACAATTATAAGATACTAAATAAAATTATATACTTATCCATAATACATGCTCAACTTGGCAGCTATAAGATATAGAAAAATAACGCTTTAAAAATACTACTTACTGTAGAGTAATACTGTATTGTTTTGTTTTTGCGTAATGACATAGGTTATATGTTATTTATAAAGGTAATAAACCTAAAACATAATAAAACCTAATTATTCCATGACACTTTTATACTGACTCGAACTTTAATAAACAAGATAAAATGACGAATATTTTACTTTCTTGCAAAATCTGTTAACTGAGAAAATTAGGGTCATTGTTCACCTCAATTTAATTTGCTATCAAATTTAAAAATCAACAAGCCTAAATACTAGTACCTTAAAGGATAATTTTAACAATATGTTAATTATTGACCAGCATAGATCAATTGTTTTTTTTTAATAAGCTGTGTTTATTATATGTATTTACTATTAAAATGAAAGCCTTGCCACTTGAAAACAGTACATTAAATTAGAGTCATTGTTCACCTCAATTTAATTTGCTTTCAAATTTAAAAATCAACAAGCCTAAATACTAGTACCTTAAAGGATAATTTTAACAATATGTTAATTATTGACCAGCATAGATCAATTGTTTTTTTTTTTTGTTTTTTTTTTAATAAGCTGTGTTTATTATATGTATTTACTATTAAAATTAAAGCCTTGTCACTTGAAGACAGTACATTAAATTAATCAGTTCCCTTGTAGATAAAATAATATTAATTATATATACCATGCGTAAGTATTATCAATATAAATCTTAATTTGCTTATTCACAATATAAAAACACCAGACAAATAACAAGAAATTAAACAGTCAAATAGCTGATGAAAATGAACACTGCATGACAGAAGTAATTTCGGCTAACAAATTAATGCGCATGGCCGAGTTGTTAACGCGTCGGACTAGTAATCTAATGATAGCTAGCTGCGTGGGTTCAAACCCCGTCAGGAGCAAGTCGTTGTTTCCTTGAGCAAGAAACTTTACACTCATTGCTCAGTACTGGTTGGTTCCAGGAACGATTCGATAGTGTGTCTATAAGCTTAAAGCTTCCTACACAATCGACCTAAAATAAATTCTGTATAAACCAAATTAATGACCATTTTTTCTGTTTAGATTGGTAAGAAATGAAAAAGAAGAACACAACAATTAGAAATCTGATCAGATAAAATAGTAATTTAAAAGTAAAATTCAAAATTATTTTATATTATAGAAAAATCAATAACCATATGAATACATTATGAATAATGAAGTATATAATTGTAATTATAAAAAAGCATGCGTGAATAAAGGAAGGTAATTAAATAACTCTTTTAAAAGAGACATCCATAGCAGGCATTGACTTTCCATAGCAACCGGTGATGTCTAAGGCTGTCAGAATAATCGTATAGATTCTTTGTAGATGTTGTTTTTTTACGAGTTACCTACAGCGATACACTGAAGTTTATCATATTTCATTGAAAAACTAGAAATATGTCATCACGCCACGGATGCCCCCGCATGCAGCCATAATTTCAGATGTTATAATATTTAGTTCCAAATTTGTTTGCACAAATTATTTTTTAAATTTTAAGTTCAAAGCCCTTAAAACTTCTCAATGTTAACACAAACCATTATTATACAATGTTCAAGGCACTGAAATTATTCAGTCTTAACATTTTGTAAATTGCATATTGCATATTTGTAGCCAATATAACGGCTACATACATTTCCACAAAAGTATGAGTGCTAAAACTGAAAGTTCAAATGTTTTCCAACATTCAGGAAAGATAAGTTTGTCCAAAATCATTGAACGACAATCAAATTCAAACTTAAACTGCTTATTCCTAAGATGACTTGTATCTATATGTTAAATTTGAGTTGAATGCGTACAACCATTTGGGAGATAATGAACGGAAACTTAAAATTTCTGATTTTTTTCAAAGTTCAAGAGGGACAACTCTGTCAGCTATCATCAAACCATGACCAAATTCGAAATTGACCAATGCATTCTTATCATATCTTTAATTTGAGTTGAATCTGTGCAACTGTTGGGGAGATGATGAATGGGAACTGAAAATTTCCTTTTTTTCAAAGTTAAAGGGGCATAACTCTGCCAAAAATCATCAAACCATGACAAAATTCAAACTTGACCTGCGCATTTCTTTGATGTATCCATATATCAAATTTGAGTTGAATGTGTAATACCCTAGAGGAGATAATGAACGGAAACTGAAAATTTCATATTATTTTCAAAGTGAAAGGGACCTAACTCTGGCAAAAAAATCATCGAACCATGACCAAATTCCAACTTGACCTGCGCATTCCTTCGACATATCCATATGTCAAATTTGGGTTGAATATGTAACACTGTTGGGGAGATAATGAACAGAAACTGTAAATTTCATTTTATTTTCAAAGTAAAAGGGGCATTACTCTGCCAAAAATCATTGAACCATGACCAAATTCGAACTTGGCCTGCGCATATCATTGACATATTCATATGTCAAATTTGAGTTGAATGTGTAATACTGTTGGGGAGATAATGAACGGAAACTGAAAATTACATATTATTTTTAAAGTGAAAGGGGCATAACTCTGCCAAAAATATTGAACCATGACCAAATTTCAACTTGATTTGCGCATTCCTTTGACGTATAAATATGTCAAGTTTGATTTGAATGTGTTGTACCATTGGGGAGATAATGAACGGAAACTGAAAATTTCATATTATTTTCAAAGTAAAAGGGGCATAACTCTGCCAAAAATCATTGAACCAAGACCAAATTCGAACTTGACCTGTAGTTTTCTCATGACATATACATGTGTCAAGTTTGAGTTGAATGTGTTGTACCGTTGGGGAGATAATGAACGGAAACTGAAAATTTCATATTATTTTCAAAGTAAAAGGGGCATAACTCTGCCAAAAATCATCGAACCATGACCAAATTTGAACTTGACCTGTATTTTCTCATAACATATCAATATGTTAAGTTTAAGTTGAATGTGTTGTACCGTTGGGGAGATAATGAACGGAAACTGAAAATTTCATATCATTTTCAAAGTAAAAGGGGCATAACTCTGCCAAAAATCATCGAACCATGACCAAATACGAACTTGATTTGTATTTTCTCATGACATATCCATATTTCAAATTTGAGTTGAATGTGTGCAACGGTTACTTAGATAATGAACGGAAACTGATGTTGACAGAATGACGGAAGGACGGACGGAATGACGGAACAGGGTAACACTATTTGCCCCGGCCATTATATGGCGGTGGCATAAAACCAATAATTTTTACTCGGTTGCTGTGCGTATGTTAAACCCTCTGCACATGAAAATTGTCAAATTTTGGAGAAATTTTACATCAGTTAGGGAAGGCACATTTAGTAGCGTTTATTTTTTTTGTTGAGAAGATAATTTGTTACTTTGAAGGGAGTCTTGTTGATTTGTTGAAGTTGGTTGAATTTAATTGTGGTGATCTTAGTTGATCAGTGTTCATTGGTTGTAATTAGTTGGTTGTTGTATTTTATTTGGTTGTCGAGTTATATCTGTTTGGTAAGATATACTTGGTTGATATTGATTGAATGTTGGAATGATTTTGACCGGTCAAGATTATATTAGTTGATGCTTTGTTTTTAAGGATATTTGTAAAAACTGGATGCTTTAGTTTGCTTTTCTGATGCTGATTAGATTTTGTGAAGTTTATATTATTGGTCGAATGTTTGTGGTTTATACTGTATCTTAGAGTTGTAAAAATATTCATTTTTGTGTTCTTCATTTTTGTGGTGATTTTATTGTGTTTGATCATAAGTTGTATAGAGCTTGGGCTCGCCAGGTGTCTAGTATTGTTTCGTATCGTGAAAAGATATTTCGTATGAGATGTGTGAAGTTGGCGGCCCAGCGGCCTGGCGGCGTGAAGTTGGCGGCCCAGCGGTCTGGCGGCCCAGCGGCCTGGCGGCGTGAAGTTGGCGGCCCAGCGGCCTGGCGGCGTGAAGTTGGCGGCCCAGCGGCCTGGCGGCGTGAAGTTGGCGGCCTGGCGGCCAAAAATTTTAATGTTGTAGAAATGTTATTTTAACAATAAAACGGCATTTAATGAAGTTTTAAAGATAATTATTGTTATTTAAAGGATTTATGAAAAGAAAGAATCACTTTCATATCACTTTTTTTTTATTTTATAATGTTTGTGAAGTTTGTGACCTTTTAAAATTTTACAGTTATTGAAATGATATAAAAATGTTATTGAATGAAGTTTTTGTTATTTAAAAGATATATAAACAAAGGATCACTTTGAGAGATCTTTTATCATTTTTGTGAAGGTAGCGGCCTAAACTTGTTTTATGTATGGTACGCTTGGGATTCAGGCGTTGATATTTTTTGCTTATTCATTACATACATACGCGTTATTTCATACTTGTTCGTGTTTTTGATAATATTGATCAGCCGAACAGAAGCACATAAGAATGACAGACTTGAACGCAGGCTAATAATATATGGTTTACAATTTCTGTAACAAATATGAATGGTCCTTTATGAAGTTTTAAAACATTTTTTTTCGGGTCCCATCCAATTTGCTCTCCCAGTCCCAACCATGAGTATAAGTCAGGTAATCATCCTTTACTGACTTTACAAAATAACTTTTGCTTACACATTTATTAACAATAACTCATGATTATAGCATGGGGTTATGGTCATACCCTAAATGATTTCAACCTTTTTATTGAATGAAACTGAAAGGTTGAATGGTCGGGATTCTGATTGCTAGCACAAGTGTAAATTAGTCGTTATTCGGGTGAAAAATGTATTGAATGTTTCCATGTTGTTATTTTAACGCTATTATTTGTTAAAGTTCAATACGTGAACTTGTAATTTTTAAACATTGATTTGTTTTAACATTTGTATAATGTTGTATGTTGCTTGTAAATGTATGTAATTGTTTAAATTATTATCATGCATAACATGTTTATCAATATATCGTTCTTGCTATTGCTGTACTTCAACACTTCATTCTTATGGTGTTGTTTTTTTATGTGAATCGAAGTTGAATCGAAGTTGAATCGTATCCAAAAAGGAGGAATATTTACCAAACAACAGCTTTATCAGATAAGTAAATTTGTCACAATTATTAGATAGTTAAATTTCATGTACAAAATTGATATTTGATTTATAATATCCGGATAAATATAGTATAGTAAATAAATTATAATCATATCACGAGGTGTGGCCGTGGGAGAAGGTGACATCGGATAGACCAGTAACTGTATAAAGTGAAACAAAGTTCTACTCTTTATATCAGTGAATTGATCATTAAACACTGTATTCACTATTAAATTATATTTCCTAGGATGCCTAAGGCAAAGGCGAAATCTAACAGACAGGGAAACCCCGTTTCGTTTCCACGCCATTCCTCAAGGTCATTGGCAAGAGGTCAATCGGCGCGGCCAAGAAAACAAACTTGCAAAGCAACACCAACAGCTGAACAAAATGTGGCTGTCAATGCGGAAGCACATGTTCCTACTGATACTGAGCATGGCGATGGCAATTTACCCACAGGCTGTCAGGTAGCCGGCAATCCCGCTCCTGAACTTCAGCAAGAGCATCACGTGATTGGGTTTCCAATGGTTTCTCAAAGGCTGTCTCCTTCTGAAACCTCCAATATCCAAGGTGAGTGTGACCCTATTTTGGTAATACCTACTCATGACCTGGATATTCATATTTCAGATGCGTTACAGGAAAAAATATGGAATAATCAGTATGTCGATCTTGCACAATTGTTGCACAAAAATTTCCATATGCCCAGTTCACAAGATGACATGCAAATTTCTTTCATAAATAATAAGTTTGTATTGAAATCTAATAAAAAACTAAAACAAATTGAAAATATTGATTCTTGGACTGATGCTTTTGTAAACTTCATTTTAGTTTACATTAAAAAACACCCATTAAGAGCAGCGGAACTTTTGAAATACATGGCAATTGTTCGAGGTGCTTCCGCATCTAATAAATTCCAGAAGTGTTACCAATATGATATTCAATTTCGCCTTCGCATGTCTATTAACTCTAGTCGTCTATGGTCCTATATTGATGGTCATTTGTGGCTTACATGCGGGTTGCTAGGCGATAACCCTTCCACTAGTGACGAGGTAAACAGAAATGCCTCTGCAGGTGCTTGTTATGATTACAATTCCAAAGGCGGTTGTTTTAAGATGTTTTGTCAGTATAGGCACACCTGTATTGTATGCAAATTACCTCATCCATCCAATACTTGTGTAAACGCTAAGAAGTCGATGAGATTTAATAGCAGTGCGTCAGGGGCACAATTTGTTCCTCGGCCGCGCTTTGTTCCGCTTGGCAACACAAATGTGCCGCTTTAGCGAAACAAATAATGTATTTCAAACCCGGCATGTAAATACATTCCAAAGGCCTAGGGGTTTAAGACCAATTCCTCCGTCATATTCCCAGTCTGCCTTTCGACCCTAATTTATAAAATTTCACCATTTCTCGAAAAATATACAAACGCAAATGATGCAAAATTTCTAATTCACGGTTTTCAGCATGGTTTCCCTCTTGGTTATGCAGGTCCAAGAATTTATAGGGACAGCAAAAATTTAAAGTCAGTCATTGATAATATTGACATTGCAAAACAAAAAATTTATGACGAGATAGATGCTTGGCGCATGTCGAGCCCCTACGCCACAAGACCTATATCAAATCTTAGATGTTCCCCGATCGGGCTAGTTCCAAAGAAATCCGGCGGATTTAGGTTAATTACACACATGTCACATCCCGCAAGCGATAGTGTTAATGATTATATTGACCCAATGTTAACATCTGTCAAATATTCGGATTTTGATAATGCTGTAAAAATGATAAAAAGGCTAGGTAAAGGTACATTAATGGGAAAAATGGATTTGAAAAATGCTTTCAGAATTTTACCATGCTATCCTGGAGATTTTGACCTGTTAGGAATCATGCTGGATGGTCAATATTATATTGACAAATGCATGCCAATGGGCTGTTCTATCAGCTGTTCTACTTTCGAAAAATTGTCATCTTTTCTAAATTGGGAAATCAAACGCCGAACTGGTTACAATGATATAGATCATTATTTTGATGATTTTATTTTCATGTCTGTTGCAAATTCTGATAAATGTAAATTGAGCATGTTAAAGTTCGAATCAATGTGTACTGAATTTGGTGTACCAATCGCTTGTGATAAAACTGTCGGCCCCGTGACATGCTTACTTTACCTTGGTTTAGAGCTTGATTCAATTTCAATGGAAATACGCGTACCTCGGGACAAAGTTATGAATTTATTACATCAAATTAATGATGCATTGTTATTACGAAAAATAACGTTGCAACAATTACAATCATTGACTGGTTCATTGGCCTTTTGCGCAAAAGCAATGCCCTCAGCACGTGCATTTATCCGCCGGCTTTACTCAGCTATGTCGCAAGCAAAAAAGCCGTACCACAAAATCCGCTTGTCAAATGGTCTAAAAAGCGATTTTAAATATGTGGAAAACTTTCTTGACTAATTATAATGGCACTTCGGTAATGTTAGACACTGAATGGAAATCGAATTCAGACATACAGTTGTTTTACTGACAGCGCAGGGCAGTCAAATTTGGGCTGTGGTATTTATTTTAATGGTCGTTGGGCTTTTATACAATGGCCTCAACAATGGAAAGATACAGATATTCTTAAAGATATTACCTTTTTGGAAATAATACCAATAGCATTGGCTTGTTTTTTATGGTCCGAACATTTTCGATCTATGCGTATTCAGTTTAGCTGCGACAATATGGCAGTAGTACATATACTTAATTCAAAATTTTCGAAATCTAATAGAGTAATGGCACTTGTTAGACAAATAGTGTTATGGTCTCTGCAATTTGATTTCCAATTAAATGCTGTACATATCAGTGGTGTAAACAATAGCATTGTTGATTCAATTTCACGAATGCAGTGGAAGACGTTCCGAAAGTTAGCACCGGAAGCGGAAGTTCACCCAACACCAATCCCGAGGGACTTCATGACGTACTTGCCGATGAAATAGCAGTTTTACTAAATTCCTCGGTTTCGGAAAAAACGAAACAAATTTATAACCAAGCTATCAATGCATTCAAGAACTTTCGCTGTTTGCATGAGCTACCGGATGTGTGGCCCCCACCGGTGGATCATATGGTTAATTTTATAGGTTATCTCTCACTCAAAAAGTTCGCATTTGCTACAGTTAACTCCTATTTATCCGGCATTTCGTTTTTCTTAAAGATGAATGATATGCCGGATAATACACAATCATTTATAGTAAAAAAGATGTTATGTGGAATGCGACGCATCCGATCAAAAAAGGATTTGCGCGTTCCAATAACGTTACAGGTGCTTTTTCGCTTCCCAATGGCTTTACAGAAAGTTGCATATTCAAACTATGAATCAATATTGTACATATCGGCCTTTGTGCATTTTTTGGTTTTCTGCGGGTAGGCGAAATAGCCGTTGACACAAAGAAATCAGACACCAATAGGGTCGTTCAGTTAGGAGACCTTAGATTTTCGGAGAACGAATGTTTTTTAACGATAACATTTTCCAAAACCGATCAGTTTGGGTCGTCGGTAACACTGACATTTTGTATATCACAATACCCTGAGATATGTCCCTATAGACTACTTCGCCATTACATAATTTTACGCCCTCAAATAGACGGTCCTCTATTTTGCCATTTCAGTGGGCAACCAATGACTAAATATCAGTTCCGTTTCATGCTTCGCAAATGTTTAAATTTCCTCAACATTGACTCAAATATAAAAAGCCATTCATTTCGTATTGGCGCGGCTACCACAGCTTCTCAATTAAATAGTCCTGACGATATTATAATGCAAATGGGTAGGTGGTCTTCGAAATCCAAGGCTTATAAGAGATACATTAGGTTAGATAAGATAATTCCATAATAATTTTATTTTTAGATAACGTTGGCCAGTCTTGTCAAAATATTTGGATCGTAGGGTCTTCAATTATTAAGAGAGCAGAGGCACATGCTAAAACGAGGCCGATGGGACGTCACATTGGTCTTCAGCGACGCGGTGTTACTGTATTTTGGGCTGGCCATCCGGGCTTACATTATAGGCAACTTTACAATATTATTTACTCAATGTCTTTTTGTTTGCCACCACCAAGTTTTATTGTTTTACACTTTGGTGGCAATGATATAGATCTAGAACCATGTGGTGTTTTAAGACACCATTTTAAAGAAGTTATTTCTCAGATAATGAGAATTTTGCCTAGGGCCTGTAATTGTTTGGTCCTCTATATTACCTCGTTTTGTCTGGAGGTACTCAGAAAATAATAAAGCTATGGATGAAAATCGGAAAAGAATAAATAGAGCATTGATATATTTTCTAGCCCAGCTTGGTCATAAGTGTATAAAACATCCAGATTTTCAAGATAAAATGCCAGCATTATTTTCTGATGATGGTGTACATTTGTCTTATATTGGAAATGATATATTTTTAAACACAATTCAAGGTGCTATCGAAACATTTTTTTTATTATAATAATGCAAACGTATATCCAATTGACTGAGTAACTAAAAGCCTGACAGCGGCGAAAAATTAAATTTGGCGTGAGCACTGCGTACTCATTGGCAGAATTTTTCGACGCAGTGTTTTATTTACTAAAAATAATTCAATTTAAGTTAAAGAAAGATATAAAACATTGTGTTAAATACTGTTTGAGATTGAACCCCAACAGTTAGATCTAGCAGTAATCATTAATTCGGCGATTGGTCATTCAATCTGCCATTGGACTTGTTATGTACGAGTCGAACTTGAAATTGATTTGTTGATTTATGTATGATGAACTGAATGATAAACACTTGTGAATGAAAAACAGTGATAAATGATGGTAAATGATGGTTTAATAATGATTATACAATCAATAACAAAGTGGCTTGGTCTATTCCCCAGCACTATTATTTTCCTTTGCATGTTTCAATTTTTTTCATTAATTCGATATCGTCGACTGTCAGGCAATTCGACGGTCTAGTGCTATAAGGACGTAAGTCGTACTTACGCCCTTTTTCATGTTTTTACGCCATTCGAAGCAGAACGTCATCGCGCACCTGCTGACTAAATATCTTCACTCTAGCATTTAATTTGGCTTCAATATCGGAGAATGATAGGTAGGGCGTAAGTGCATCGAGTCCAAAAGGAAAATTTTATAAGGGCGTAACTACACCATATCTACACCGTTCTCAAATTTTATAAGAGCCTAAGTAGTAGTTTAGGCCCTTTTTAAGACTTTGATACGTTAGTTCAAACAGATAGTCAGTCAGACAGTCACATTTACGCACGTTAGGACTCTATGTCACGAGTCAGGGACATACCTTGACACATTTTAAGGATACGCATTGTAGATAAGGGGGTCCAAGGTCTATTTCCCGTGGAAAAAAAGTTGACAAAAATCATTTGAGTCATCGTCTATGAATTGAATCAAAGTTAAACTAGAACTATCGCTGAATGCGATTCATACCCCCACCAATGTCCTTGACAGAAGACCACTTGGAAAGGTGGTTAAGGGAATAACTTATGTGGCACAAATACATAAAAAGAAATTATCTCTGGTGAAAAAAAGACTAATTGTTCAGGTAATAGTATAAATATATATTATCAAAATCATGTTCGAAACAGGTACAAATAACCTTTCATTTTCCCAATGTATTAAACATTTTTATTTATAAGTCAATTTTTGACCTTTAAGTGTGGCCTTGACCTTAATCTGGCACAAGAGTAAGATGGGTTTTGCACATCACCCAGTTTGGTTGAACATTTGAGTAAAGTTTGAAAGAAAATCCTTCCATTAGTATAGAATTTATAGAGTAGACACAATATATTGTCTAGTATTGGTTGTATGTAAATTTGAAGACTTAAAAAGGGGCATAACTTTGTCAAAATGCAATACAGAGTAATGAAACTTGACCTGCATATCTTATTTGCCACACCTCATATATCTTTTAAGTTTCAAGCAAATGCCTGCGCTAGTTTCAGAATTATTCAAGTACATGTTAAAATTTAAGAACATTTTCTAAGTCAATTTTTGACTTTCAAGTGTGACCTTGACCTTTAGCCAGCACAAAGGTGACATGGATTCTGCACATAACTTTGTTGAGGTGAAAATTTGAGTAAAAGTTGAAGAAAATTCTTCCATTAGTATAGAATTTATAGAGCGGACACAACATATTGTCTAATATTTGATTGTATGTAAGTTTGAAGACTAAAAAAGGGGCATAACTTTGGTAAAATGCAATACAGAGTTATGAAACTTGAACGAACAGCATATAGGAATTGTGACCCTTCAAAAATATTTTAAGTTTCAAGCAAATACCGTTTCTAGATTTAGAAATATTCAAATAAATGTTAAAATTTAAGAATATTTTCTAAGTCAATTTTTGACCTTAAAGTGTGACCTTGACCTTAAGCCAGCAAAAGAGTGACATAAGTTCTGCACATCCCCTGGTTGAGATGAACATTTGAGCAAAGATTGAAGAAAATCTTTCAATTAGTGTAGGACTTACAGAGTGGACATGACATACTGTGTAATACTAGATTGTTTGATATTTGACCTTCAATTGTGACCTTGACCTTGAGCTGACACATAGGCAACATGGATTCTGCACATCCCCTTGTTGAGGTGAATATTTGAGCCAAGTTTGAAGAAAATCTTTCAATTAGTGTAGGACTTACAGAGCGGACACAACATACTGTGTAATATTTGATTGTTTGATATTTGACCTTCAATTGTGACCTTGACCTTGAGCTGGCACATGGGTAACATGGGTTCTGCACATCCCCTTGTTGAGGTGAACATTTGAGCCAAGTTTGAAGAAAATCTTTCAAGTAGTGTAGGACTTACAGAGCGGACACGACATGCTGTGTAATATTTAATTGTTTGATATTTGACCTTCAATTGTGACCTTGACCTTGAGCTGACACATGGGCGACATGGGTTCTGCACATCCCTGGTTGAGGTGAACATTTGAGCCAAGTTTGAAGAAAAAATCTTTCAAGTAGTGTAGGACTTACAGAGCGGACACGACATACTGTGTAATATTTGATAGTATTTGATATTTGACCTTCAATTGTGACCTTGACCTTGAACTGACACATGGGCAATATGGGTTCTGCACATCCCCTTGTTGAGGTGAACAAGCCAAGTTTGAAGAAAATCCTTCAATTGGTATAGGAGTTATAGAGCGGACACGAAAATGGAGACGGACCGACCGACCGACGGACGGACCGACGCGACAAAGCGAATCCATTATAGCCCCCCCCCCCCCCCCACATTTTGTGGTGGGGGTATAATTACTTTGCATCCAATTGAAAAACTGAATCACTGAAAATATTGCATTCAAACAGGCGCTTTGAATGTTTCGTAATATAAAGGCCTCTAGTTGTACCTACTTGTATCTATAGTCAGGTGGGTGTGGGGGGAATATCCCCTCCCATAGACCCAGAAATTTTAAAAAAGGAAGCAACGATATTGCATTAAATTAATTGTCTTAATAAACATTCAAAATTTTGTAATGTTAAAGAATGTTTATTCTACCCCTATAGCTTCATGTGGCAACAAAGAAACCTGATATTTTTAAAAAACTTTAGAAGCTGACAAAATCCACACCGAAATCATTCTGAGATGACAGGAGACATCGTGCATGTCAAGCTTGTAAAATGGCCGAAAAGACCCAGATTACATAAAAGCTAATATTAATAATTTGTTCATGGGAAAACTGTTAATTAAACTTATTTAAATAAAAACGAAGGTTATTGTACATTGGGCTATTGGACAACACTGTGTGACTGGAATAGACAATGGTATTGTGACATAGAGTTCAGACACTTTAATGTTAAATACAGTTGACATTGCCTAGTCATAATGTCGTTGATCTAAAGTTGATTGTTAATTACAATAAAATTTGAATTTGAAACTGTTAGTAGTATAAATAGTGTATTCTTTCAAAGTTTCAAGTGCTTTTAAGCTTGTATTTGGCAGTTTGTATCAAAGTAATTCAAATTCCTGAGTACAATATGTATACATGATATACATGATTCGATGATTATATTTCATGTGTATTCGATGATTATATTTCATGTGTATTCGATGATTATATTTCATGTGTATTCGATGATTATATTTCATGTGTATCTTATATATCATTCATTCATGCCTCAATATAGAAAAAAAGATTTAAGGTCAATTTCATGAAACACAGTGACTATTCTAAGCCATATAATTATGTAACATTTAAAATCAAGACTTTAGTATTGTTTTATTTATCTGTCATGTAACCTTCACATACAATGTCATAGGTTTTAAAAGACTAAAGATAGTTTAAAACGGTCACTTATTACAATTCATTATTGTTTATAGATACAAACAATTGTATAATTGTATTGATAATTAATGAATACAGTTATATCTAAAAGGGCATATATGGTAGTTACGCCCTATTTAGCCAAGTCTGAGCAACAATTTTAAAGAGCGAAACTGCTAGTTACGTCTTTTTAGAATTATTGGCCGATGCAGAAAAAATGTAAATATTAAAAGGGCATAATACGGATTTTGTGAATTTTTATTATGGTGGTGGGCTATTTTAATTAAAAAAATGTTTTAAAAAAGTCGATATTAGTTTTTCTAAGTGTGTCCCAAATTTTACCATGATTGAAAAAGGATCAAAGTCTGCAGACAGTTTTTTTCAATTTCCCGAAACTTGCAAAAATGCATTTTCGCCCTTATAGCACTAGACCGTCGAATTATTCCACTAATAAATTTTAATGATAATGTAATTTTGTTTTGATTTATTAGAATTTGTCATTGATAATAAGCATTATCTGTGTTAATGTGATAATGCAGTTTATCTAGACAATTCTTTCATTATAAGGGAGATAAGTCGTAAGGTCTTATTACACGCAGCTCAGATTATGTCTCCCCTTTAGTTGAAAGGTCACAGTTAATGCTAGCGCTTACGTCATCAGTCGTCTACGTCATATATTCCGGACTTTAGTTGAAAGGTCACAGTGAATGCTAGCGCTTACGTCATCAGTCGTCTACGTCATATATTCCGGAGCACATGGTCCAGTCTCTTTTTTATGTGAATCGAAGTTGAACCCGCCCACCCTACCCATAGTTATCAAATAGAAAATTAAAAATTTATACAATGTATACTATATTTCTGTTTCTGCTCTTGTTTTCTTTATATTTGCAGTTACATGTACTTGTGAGTGGCACCTTACGACCAACAAATGAAATAGTTTACTAACTCCAGTTCGTCGACAGTCGACATTCGAAAATTGAGGATTGTCCATGGCAGAATTTTTCGACGCAGTGTTTTATTAACTAAAAATAATTCAATTTAAGTTAAAGAAAGATATAAAACATTGTGTTAAATACTGTTTGTGATTGAACCCCAACAGTTAGATCTAGCAGTAATCATTAATTCGGCGATTGGTCATTCAAACTGCCATTGGACTTGTTATGTACGAGTCGAACTTGAAATTGATTTGTTGATTTATGTATGATGAACTGAATGATAAACACTTGTGATTGAAAAACAGTGATAAATGATGGTTTAATAATGATTATACAATCAATAACAAAGTGTATATTTAATATTGATGTGTTTTATCATGATAACCTTGCTTTTTGATGAGGGATCACACATAAACTTGGTCAGTAGAATTTCTGCGGACATACATCATAGAAAGTCAGGCGCCTAAGCCCCCACTTTTCAAAACTAGGTACGTTGTAATGCGCGTAGCAAGTAGTTTTACTGATTTCTTGTGTGTCCAGGTGAGTGAGAAAAATAATCAATCAATGGGTTAGATAGAGGATAGTGAAATCCCAACGCAAAGGCTCGTTCCCGATGGAAAATGAGAAAATAAAAAAATTATCTGAAAGTAATTTTTTCTTTTTATATATCCTTTAAATAACAATCATTATCTTTAAAACTTCATTAAATGACGTTTTATTGTTAAAATAACATTTCTACCACATTAAAATTTTTGGCCGCCAACTTCACAAAAATGACAAAATAAAAAAAATCTCTGAAAGTGATTTTTTCTTTTTATATATCCTTAAAATAACAATAATTATCTTTGAAACTTCATTAAATGCCGTTTTATTGTTAAAATAAGATTTGTACCACATTAAAATTTTTGGCCGCCAGGCCGCTGGGACGCCAACTTCACAAAAATGACAAAATAAAAAAATTCTCTGAAAGTGATTTTTTCTTTTTCTATATCCTTTAAATAACAATAATTATCTTTAAAACTTCATTAAATGCCGTTTTATTGTTAAAATAACATTTCTATAACATTAAAATTTTTGGCCGCCAGGCCGCTGGGACGCCAACTTCACAAAAATGACAAAATAAAAAAATTCTCTGAAAGTAATTTTTTCTTTTTATATATCCTATAAATAACAATAATTATCTTTAAAACTTCATTAAATGCCGTTTTATTGTAAAAATAACATTTCTACCACATTAAAATTTTTGGGCCGCCAACTTCACAAAAATGACAAAATAAAAAAATTCTCTGAAAGGGATTTTTTCTTTTTATATATCCTTTAAATAACAATAATTATCTTTAAAACTTCATTAAATGCCGTTTTATTGTTAAAATAACATTTCTACAACATTAAAATTTTTGGGCCGCCAGGCCGCTGGGCCGCCAACTTCACAAAAATGACAAAATAAAAAAAATCTCTGAAAGTGATTTTTTCTTTTTCTATATCCTTTAAATAACAATAATTATCTTTAAAACTTCATTAAATGCCGTTTTATTATAAAAATAACATTTCTACCACATTAAAATTTTTGGCCGCTGGGCCGCCAACTTCACAAAAATGACAATATAAAAAAATTCTCTGAAAGTGATTTTTTCTTTTTATATATCCTTTAAATAACAATAATTATCTTTAAAACTTCATTAAATGCCGTTTTATTGTTAAAATAACATTTCTACAACATTAAAATTTTTGGCCGCCAGGCCGCCAACTTCACGCCGCCAGGCCGCTGGACCGCCAAATTCACGCCGCCAGGCCGCTGGACCGCCAGCTTCACACCGCCAGGCCGCTGGACCGCCAACTTCACGCCGCCAGGCCGCTGGGTCGCCAACTTCACACATCTTTTCGTATAAGTGATTGATAAATGATGTGTGTTTGTTTTGGGTGTAAATAATGATCAGTGTTCTTTGTTTTTGGTGTGAATAATAGCAGAGTTTGTTGTTTTAATGTTTATATGGATTTGAGATAGAAAAATAAAAAAAAAACACCTAAAAATAGTTTTAACTAAACAATTACATGCTAGTTTTCTAACTGAGAATATTTCAATTTTATGTTAGGCGGTGCTGCCAAGCTCCCATATCTTGGAAATTGGTTCTAGTTTTTATTACTAAATCTTTCCTTAGATTAAATAACATCAAGGCAGTCATTCTCCTGACAAAGGCATTCATTGATTTTCAATAGCAATCAATTAAATTTGTAAATTTCCATTGCAAATATTGCTTTTTTACAAAGCAACCAGTGACTTCCACAGCAAACATTAAGTTTCCATTGTACGGAGTGAATCTTCCATTGAATTTCATAGCAAGGAGTGGACTGACTTCATATAGCAACCAGTGACTTCTTTAGTAGGTATTGCTTTCCCTTAGCAATAGCAACCAGTAGTGGTTTTACACGTGCACTATTTCAGATCATGAATCTCTTGTACATGTAATGCATTTCTCTTAAGATAGATTTAGACCATGACCTCTAGTAAAAGAGATTTTTTATTTCAGAGAACCTTATGAAATGATATGAGGCAAGAGTGATATTAATTCTGAGCACATTATCTGAGGACATTATAAGAACATAATGATTCACATCATATATATAAAGAATTAAATCATATTTTTTTTTAGAAATAGGTAATGATTACATAAAAAGATAGTATTTAAGAAATATAACTAAATGTAACTGTGACTGTATTTCAAAGTTTAATACACCTATGTAATACAGGATTATTTCATGTGAGGAAGCTATCCTTCTAGCTTACGGAACGTCCGTTGTTCTACTCCCTGTGATAATACACGGAAAAGCACTTAAGGTCTACCTCTACAAGGAACGGAATAAGAATAACACACTGACTTTGAGAAGTAAAAAGTATTTAAAGATTATTGATTGGTATCACCCCAAACTCATGTAGCAATCTTTTTATAACGCTTAGACTTAGATTTCGGAAAATTACCTTGACACTCAGGTACGTCATAAGGGGGTTTGGCTAACTTGGTAAATTTCCTGTTAAAATCTGCAGGTTTAAGAAATGTTCTTCATTCAGCAATGTTCTTAGGCACTGGCACTGGCCAGGAAAAATAGAAATATAAACTTTTTTTCAGGAAGAGTAGATATTCCTTTCTTAAAAAATTATATGCCCTATATAAGAGTCAGATGTTTTGAAAAATTCACACTAAGAGCTTTTACGTTTAAGACCATGAGAAAATAAACATTGAAAAACATTTTAGCTCGACTTTTTTTCTGGAAAAAAGTAGAGGTATTGTTATAGTCCTGGCGGCGTTGCCGTTGCCGATAACGTTGCCGTTGCCGTCCTCAAACTTGTACCTGGAATTATAACTTTTTTAGTTCTTGGTGTATTGTCTTCAAACTTGGCCACAACAACCCTTGAGACAAGACCTTTCAGTAGACTACCCAAACCTTGACCTTTATCCATAAATGACATTGACCATCAAGGTCAAAAGTCGAAAGTTTGATTGTTCTTGCTATTATTGGCTGTAACTTTGTTATTTTTGAATGAATTGTCTTCAAACTTAAACATAATAGTCTTCAAGGATAGCCCTTTAAAATAACCATAAAGACCTTGACATGCACTCATAAATGACCTTGACTTTGAAGGTAAAATTATTGAAATTTTCATTTATTTGGCCTTCATGTTAATCAGACTCAAATTGACTTGGGCTCTTTTATGACCTTGACCTTGAAGGTTAAATTACTGGATTTTCACTGATTTTTGCATTAAATGATCATATATATTTATTGGTGTGTATGAATGTATATATATGTGTGTGTATGAATGTATACATTATATATGAATGAATGTATATATTAAGTAAAATAAGTAAAATCTCTAACTTGCCATATATAATCAAAAACGGTAATTTAAATTTGCCGTAGCTTTCGGCCTTGCGGCCTTCTTCAGCAGCATTTATTTTACATACAAATATATCAAAACAAAACAATGGAAGTGACGTAACGTCAATGAACGACGCCGGCCGTGGCGTTGTTTGCCGTCTGCCGGGTTATTCTTTGGTATTAACTCCATATGGTCTATAGGTTCTTGATTTATTTTTGGTGATATTGGTCTTTCCCGTATAGCTTTTCCAGCCCCATTATTGAAAAATCATTAACTGTGTGGTTGTTCGTGTAAAAATTTGCCGCTAACGGATCGTTGTACTTGGTTCGTATTCTGGATAAATTTAGGTGTCTTTGGTACAACGTATCCCCTGTTTCTCCAACATAAATATAACGTTCGCAACGCTTACAATAAACTGCATACGCCACATTCGTAGATTTACACGTGATCTGATTTCGTACCTTGTACGAGGCCCCGTTCACTCCAATAAATGTGTCTGTTTCAATGACGTATGGACAAATCGCACACTTTTTGGATTTGCAAGGAGCGTAGGAATTCGGCTGTTGAAAAAATAGTTTGTACTGTAGGTTAGTATCTATTCTAAATGCCGTAATTGGAGGTTTCGGAAATATTTATTGCATTCTGTTTGAGGTATATTATTCAGGTAGGTGTTTTCGTACTATTTGTCCTATATTCGGGAGCGCTCGGGAAAACGTCAGTACCAAGGGGACTCTTTCAGTGTTTTCTTTATCTTCATTATATTCTAATAAGTTATTCCTTTTTTCCTATCTACTTTATTTAATTCTGTTTCAATATGTCGATCTTCATAGCCTCGTTTCTGTAACTGAGTTTTAATGTTCTCCCTATGTTGTTTGTAAGTCGATTCATTAGTACATATTCGCTTAGCATGGAGGGCAAGTTCATATGGTATTGATTTTTTTGTCGATTCCGGATGAGACGAGTCTTTATGCAAGTACAGGTGTTTATCTGTTGGTTAAGTGTAAAGGTCTGTTATTAAAACGCCATTCTGAATCTTCGTCATTACGTCGAGAAACTCAAGTTTTTCTGTAGAATATCTTAATTCTAATTTTATTCTGGAATGAAGGTTATTCCCAAGCTCGTGGAATGTTTTTAAACCCTCCATACCGTGAGTCCAAAGGCCCCAAACGTCATCAACATACCGGAAATACTCAAGCGGATGTTTATGTGCTATCTCCATCAGCTGTGATTCCCATGATCAAAAATATGTAGATGCGTAATTCATCCCCAATCGTGAGCCAATCGCTGTTCCTTCTGTCTGCGTGAATTTTCTTCCATCAAATGGAATAGTGTTATTTTCAAGGACAGCGTCCATCATATTAAGAACATCTTCTGTGGATATGCTAGGGTTGGCACGTTGATTTAATGCACGTGCAATCGCATCTCGTGCCTCTGTTCGTGGGACACTTGGGTACAGTGCTTTCACGTCTAAACAGAAAAGAATTGTTCCTGCCGGAAGTGGTTGTTTAATATTCTCTAATTTTCTAAAGAAATCAGTGGTGTCTTTAATATATGAAGGACGTGATGTCACATGAGCGCGTAGCTCCATTTCTTCTATTTCTGCCATTTGCTCCGTAGGATGATTTCTCCCGTTTACTATTGTTCTCAATGGCACTCTGTTTTATGCAGTTTCGGATTACCTTGTAGTTTACCCGATGTACCACCAGACGACGTCAAAGATCCTTTCAAATCTTTTGAAATTGATCCCCTTTTGCACATATCATCTGCCATCTTTTTAACTTTGTTTTCACTAGTTTTTGTTCTATCTTCGTTCACCTCCATACAAGTGGCATTGTCAGTCATCTTGGCCTGAAGTTTACTTCTGTTGTCCTCTGTATCCATAACAACGATACCAGACCCCTTATCCGCCGTACGTATAACTAAAGCAGTATTATTTAATAGCTCTTTCATTGTTTGTTCTTCAGTTCTTGTAATATTTGTTTTGAATCATTATATCATCTTTTACTTTCTCTATGTACGAGTCTTACCATTTATCCCTACCCGCACTATCAATCAAGTTTGAAAAGTGCAACTCATTATTTTGTATTCTACTGTCGTATTCCTAACTTCTCTATGTTTAGATGAATCCCCCAGAATCTCATAAGCGACACAACGGAAGAAACAATTCCCATCTTTATGTACTTCTATCAATCTGCCATTTGGATTATTCTGTCGCGTAGCTTACCTTTTTCCCTTTTTTCTTTTTCAAACGTAGAAGATTTATCTTCCATTGTAATGAACTAGATTCGAGATTACTCATTTCTGTAGAGAATATGTTTTCACTAACATGAAATTTGTAAATGCTGCTGAAGAAGGCCGCAAGGCCGAAATCTACGGCAAATTTAAATTTATATATCCGTACATATGAATGTGTGTATATTTATATCTTTTTCTTTTTTTCTCATGTAATACACATGCGGATATATGGAAAGGATTCATACTTTGACAAAACTAATGTGACAGACTGATTAAATTTATAAAAAGGAAACGTTAAGATTTGTTCAAACATTTCTTTGTTTGCTTTTAGAAAAAGTAAAAAGTCGAGCGTTGCCCCCGCCCGGCGGTGGCTCTTGTTAAGCTTAAGTAGGCGTTTCTCAATAGTTTAAAAAAAACCAACTAAAGATTCATTTACAAAAACAAGTCAATCACATAAAACAGATCCCCTATGTCACGTTCTATAACTCTTTGAAAAGTCGAATTAACCAATACAAATGCCAGCCTGTTGAACTCATAAAATCTTAGGTTAAGAACAGAAAAAGCATTATAGGGCTTTGAATCTTTTACAATCTTAATTTACAGTGCCCACTTTGTAAATCAAATTTAAAGACAAATCTATATCCAACTTAGAGGTCATCAGTGTCAAGAGAGGAAGCATACACGCATCTTTTCTTTGTCTTGATATAAGCATTCAATTCGAAATCAACACTAAACCTTAGAAAACCAAGTATATCCTATTGGGGAATGTAAGATAGGGGAATGTCTTACATTCCTGGAGGAATTGTTATGTATGTCTAGTCTGCTGCTTGAAAAGGATGTGATTGTTTTAATCAATTTTATGTTACATCAGCGCAACAAATATCAGTAAGTTGATCCCTTAAAAATATGATCCAGTTTCATACAACACGCAAGAGTTAATGAGTCAGTATCAATATCCAAACCCAGAGTTAAGTCTAATACTATTAAATTTCCAATTTGGTCAATAATTTTTTATGGATTTTGTAATCCAAGTTATTATTAAAAAGAATTGCTATCCCTCTAGAGTTACGTGTTGCAGGGCTTAAAATACATTAATTATTCCATTCACAGTATATCTTTTTATACATATCTAACGTAAAATGTGTGTCTTGAAGACAATAAATGTTGCACTGCTTTTGTTTTAAAATGAAAAACGGACCTACAATTCAGAGATAAGACATTTATATTACTTTCAACCATATTGAACTAATGCATGAAAAATAAAAGAGATAAGTTAAAATATACGCAAATAACATCATTAACATTATGGCAGACTGTGTCTCATATACAACAATACAAAAATGAATACACAACAAAAAATATTTAAACCAATGTTTCAAAAAGGTTTGACAATAAACCTCTTTTAACTACGACAATTTTACTACAAATAAGAAATTGAAACATGTATATTTCTTACACTTACACTTACAATACACAATGTTAATAATACACACAATAATCAAAATTCTAAAGTTTGTAATATTTCAATTTCTATTTCAATATATAATGTATAAGAACAGTCGTTCAAGACCTTTAAGTATCTCGATGTCTATTTAAATAATTTATGATAATAAAATAATCATAATGACCCAACTATTACACACAAAATATTTTTGTACTAATATTGTCCAACAATATTAACCTAGCACTTCATTCACTTCCGTAAAGGTCAGTGGATAAAAAATGGTACGTTACTAGTTTATTGATGTATTTGTTAACTGAAAGCATCAATGAGGTGTAATGGTATAGATGCCGGACTATTCCTCTGAAGGTTTTTGGTTTGATTCCTAACTAACACCACTTTATAAAGATTTTTTAATTGTATTTATTCATTTATTTATTTTCATTTATTAATATTTTTTTTTTTTGGGGGGGGGGGTTCACGTTTTACTATATCTAGTTGTAGGATATCTTTTAAGTAGTGCTTTTGATAGAATGATATATTTTTTATTTCTTTACATTATCTTTAATAAAAGGTACAGCGCGTTGATACTACAAATAAATGAATAGGCTTGTCAATTTCACTTGCAATTGTCAACGTGCGAACAATTGCAAGTTTATCTCTAGAGCGCATAATTGTCAACAAATGTTATTTTTGTTGTTGTTTTGTGTGTGTTCCAAAATCTAAATGGTAACTGTATGAATTCTCATTGCGTTGTTTGTGTTTTGATTGCAGATGAATCCTTCATTTTTGAAACTGACGAGGAAAAGGTGTTGTCGTATGAAGACACAGGCTCTGAAGAAGACAGTAAGATCTCAAAGGATTACTATATCTATCTTCGTTTTGTTCACTTTTCATCAATTATGAAATTTTAACAATTTACAATTTTCTTGTCCGGCACTCACTCCAAAATAAAGAATCGTCGGGAAATATAAAAATAGATACATACTTCACAGGTTACCATTTTTTAAAATGAAATGTTGAAGGCACTGCAGTTTAACCGTTATATAACGACTTCACAGATGACATTATTTAACGTTTGAGATGTGCAGTCAATGGAACTTTTGAAAAGAACGGACACACAGACAAACACAAATTTATGTATCAAAGCGCATCTTATATGGTGACACAACAATTTTAACTTAAGCTTGAATAATGAAACTTTTACTTACCAATGTTAATGCCCTAATAACACATTAGAATGACCAAGTCGTCCTTAACAAGCAGGTAATACAGCATGGTTTTCTAATAACCCGTTTGTCAGATATTCTTAGCCAAATAAATTATACTGAAGATAAAAGAAATTATCGAAACAGCCCAAAATCTTTGATAATTTCACCAGTTTTCATAAAACTTAAAGCCGAGTAAAATGTAGCTTAAGTGCGAAAATAAAGGCATCGATGCAACATTGCGATAAATTTATCTCCACCGTGATTATTTCATGATTTCACAGAATGACACAAAAATATTTCCTTTAAAATTCAGTGATAACCGTCGCAAAAAACATCTGCTAATCTTATGTTTCTAAGTTAAATTTTTTTTTTTCATGATTAAATGTTGACTTCTGCTCAAGCCATAACTGGAAGGGGGAGGGGGTGCTGAAGTATGAAAACACAATTATCATCGATGAAATGCTAATAAAGCCAAGCCTGCAACATTCTTATTTTTGCTGTTATTAAGTGTTTTTCAGGCAGCATGTTTTACTCTATTTTGATTCATCAATGCAATGCATATTTGGTCACGTAACTGAAATATAAGTCCAACGTCTAATACGAATCTTATGAAATATTGATTTGTGTTCTTGTATTCTGTAATAATAATGAGAATGAATATCTTCGGCACTGATAAAAAGATACAGATGTAAACATAACAAGATATGTTTGTAAAACATGTAGGGCCCCTATCGTCAGCCAGTAAGTCATGATTCCAGGACATTATGACCGACTTTTGACAGGTTATCTATTTTCCAAGACTAAAGTACCTGAAGTTTGAATGTAAAGGGCCCATGAGATGTTAGGATATTGACCAGAAACTGTTTTTGTCTATTAGGTGAATGTAATCTGGACCTCTGACCACTTGACCTCAAAAAAATATATTGGTCATTTTCTGACAAAAAGCAATGAATTTGTAAAGTTTGAAGCTCAATGGTCTATGGGATGTCAAGTTATTTTCAGGAAAATATTTTCACCTACAAGGTCAATGACCTTCACCTTTGACCCCTTGATCCAATATCAAGAGGGTTCATCTACTTGCAATGCACCTATGAAGTTTGAGGGCCAACAGCCCATAGATTGAGAAACCGTTTTTACCTACAAGCTCAAGTAACCTTGACCATTGACACCTTCACCTACACAATCAATACTGACCATCTACTTTCTAAGATCAATACACCCATGCAGTTTAAGAGCCAATGGCCTTGATTTGTCAAGTAATTGATCGAAAACCATTTTTAACTACAAGATCAATATGACCTTTGATCCATTGAATCCAAAATAAACAGGGGTCATCTACTTGTCAAGACCAATGTACCTTTGCAGTTTGGGGGCCAAGGGTTCTCTTGTTATTGATCGGGAACCGTTTTATCTGCAAGGTCAGTATGACCTTGACCTTTGAATTCTTGACCCCAATATCAATAGGGGTTATCTACTTTGCAAGACCAATGTGCCTTTGAAGTTTGAGGGTCAGCTTTTGGTTGCCACATTATTAATCGGAAGCCGTTTTTATCCACAAGGTCAAGATGACCTTGAACTTTGATCCCATTGACTTGAAATAAAAAAAGATCATCAAATTTCCAAAACCACTGCACCTACGAAGTTTGAGAGCCAACATCCCATTGGTTATCAATTTATTAATCGGAATCGTTTTCATCTACAAGGTACCGACCGACGGTCCAATGCAAGGCAGGATACCCCCACTTTGAAGGGGGCATAATAATAATGATTATGTAAATGATAAAAAAATAATGATGGTGATAAACATTGTACTCAGGTGAGCTAAAATGTTTCAGATCATAGAATCAATATTCAGATTATCGATACCCCTGCATAGAAGTTTTAATTGAAAAGAACTATATTGATGTAATATAGATAAGAGTTTATTGATGAATTACAATTATCATAGTTTTCAGACTATAACAATGCTTTTCACACGATAAACCATTGTAAATGATTGGCAAACAAATTCAAAAATAGAAAAGCCATGCTAAATACATTACTTACAAAATTAAAATGAAAAGTTTGTAATTAATTGAAATTAATAAATGAAAGTATTTCATATAATTTATAAAGTCCATGTAATCCAAATGTAATATGATTATTTAAAATGACTGAGCATGTTTGAAAGAGATTTGATTCAATTATACACGCATTATATAGTTATGCAATGCATAGACTGTATCACTGTAAAACTATTCTTGATATTATCTGTGCTGAATTGTCTGGAATCTATTGATGTTACATTTAAACCAAAACAAAAAAGTTGTATTTATTGCAAAACCTTGAGCCTTTGGACAGTCAAGTTTTTGTTCTGAACTATTTGAACCTTGACCTTTCGTCCCCCAAAATATAGGGGTCATCTATTTGCAAATACTAGTGCACCTGTCAAGTTAAAGGGCTGCGACCCCATAGTTTGTGGTATTATTGGAATGAAATCGTTTTGACATACATGGTATATTGATCTTGTAGTTAAAAATGGTGATATTAATCTTTGACCCCTTTTCCCCAAAAGCTAAAGAAATCATTTTTTGGCTTGACCAATTCCCCATTGACTTTTCAGGAACCATGAGTTGATTGGTTTCATAATGTGAACTTGAACTTTGACCCCATAAATCAACTTGCCCAGACCAATGCACCTATGCAGTTTGAGCGCCAAGGGCCTATGGGTAATCAGGTTATTGATCGTCAACCGTTTTAACCTACAAGGTCAATGTGACCTTGACCTTTGACCCCTCAACTTCAAAATCAAATTGGGTCATTTACAAGCCAGGGTCAATGCAACTTTGCAGTTTGAGGAGAAGGGCCAATGGATTGTCACGTTATTGTTTGGAAACCGTTTTCACATATAAGGTCAATGTAAAGCTTAACCTTTGACCCCAAAATCAAATCAATAGGAGTCATCTACAGGACATGTCCAATTAAACTTTGCAGTTTGACGGCCAAGCGCCCATGGTTCTGTCAAGTCATTGATCGGAAACCGTTTTACCTAAAAAGTCAAGTAATATTGAACTTTGAACATTGAACGCCGTATGAACACATTTGCGGATGTTTCTAAATTTTACCATTTTATGTTTAAATGTTGAATTCTGCTTAAGCCGGTGCTAGGGGGAGTGGACGGTAGTTTGCACTTTACAGTACCGTCCATGAACAGGCTCAATCGGGCCGAGCCTGCAATATTTTCAATTGTGCCGTGTTGGGCTTTCTTTAGGGATTCTTTTTTTCTCTATTTTGGCCCTTTGGCTTCAAAATCAATAGAGCTTATCTATAGGCCAAGACCAATGCACCTATGCAATTTGAGGGCCAACAGCCCGTGGGTTGTCAGGTTACATTAATGAGAGAAGATTGTTTCTGAGGATGTTTTCATACCCTATTCTATTAAGGTTGAACGGAACCAAATATGTTCTTTGATTGTCCTTGCCCAAACCATGACACTCACCCTGAATTCTTTCTCATTCCTTCCTTCAACATTTGGCAAATCTCTGGTTCCGCTGCCTGTTATCTTTGACCTGACCGTCAGTAAAAAGACCCTTGCGTATAAAAATCAGTTGGGCCCAAAAGGGGTTGGTTTTTGCTGAACCCGGGGCTAGGGCGTGGTTTAAAAATTTCACTTTAAAAGATCTTCCCCTGAACCGGCTCAAACAAACGAGCCCGTAAAATTTCAAATTTGGGTTTTTTTTTGACCCCTCGTTAGGAATTCTTATCCTCCCTATGTAAAAGCAGCAAACCTCAAGATCCATTGTAATTTTACAAGCATTTGGAAATATATTTCAATATAAAATATTGTAAAGTCAACAAAATTAGTCATTTTAACATCACTTACGTCACTAACAATCCAAATACATTGAATTTCCTAAAAAGAGGTAAAATATAAAAAAGATAGCCCTTTGTGCATTTGTCAGAAAACTGCAAAATCCGCCATAAATTGCATAGAACATATTTACATATACTTTACTACAAGAATTTAAGTTTTTTCCTACTTCTTTGTACATTTTTCTCAAGTTAGATTTTCTTGAAACGTTTTGTCTTATCTTGATACAGCTTAATTGGCAAATGGAAGATTTTGTTTTATTGATATGTTATGTCATTAAGTGACAAATGAATTATCAAAATGCATTTGGACGAAAACCTAGACAACAGGAACCCGAAAGAATTATCCATTGTTAGTTATGATAGATTTATTGTGAACTTAGTTCTACATTAATATTAAACTCCTAGAATAGGGGAAAACAGAATCCCTATATAAATATCGGGTAAAAAGAAATCCTTCGGAAGCACTAAAATTAGCAAAATTATATAAAAATTACATACTCTGTTTGATTGAGTCTATGAATGAGGGATAGTATAGGTGCAATATCCCTCAAGGCTTGAACGGTACTCCATTTTCAACACTTAAAAATGCTGAAATCAATGATCCCGAATGACTAGAAAAATATAACAACACTGAGATGAAGTAGGGCAATTTTTTCCGGGGTGCATACGGGCACTTGACAAACCCGAGTTTTTGAAAGCTCAAAGGCAAAATGTTTAAATTTTTCAAATTTTTGGGGGTTGAGTCTGTTAAAAGGACCCAAGGGCCCCTTTAAATTGACTTTGGGCATTTCGACCCCTTTTTCTATTATGTCTATGAAGATATTAAATTCAGAAAAAAATATTGTTGTTTTTTTTAATTTGTGATTGGTGTATGTAATTAATAGATATATTGAATTAAAGATGAAAACATATTAAACCGTTATCATTATTCAAGTTAAGTATAAACTTAAATAAGATGACTTATGTTCTCTCCCGGTTTTGGTGAATCGACTCCTGGGTGCCCTGCTGTGGAAGCTTTGGTATGTCAGGGCATGCATTCTATAAAAGTTGCTTTTGCCATGTTGATCATTGTTCTCGGTTTTTGTTGTTGCTGTTTTTTTTTGTAAAGCAATTACAATAATATATTGTAAACGTTTCATTTTCATTTATTCTAGATAGCAAATATCGTTTTGTATTTCACATATTTCTAAACAAATATTGTTGTTTTTTTTTTTTGTTTTTTTTTTATTTTTTTTTTTTTTTTTTTTTTCATGCGCACTTGCTAGTTTCTTAATATCAAACTTGAAATTTTAGAAACTTCTTATAGGACAATTTTATGTAAATGTAAATTTAAAAAGTATTTGAAAGCAACGATTTTAAAAATCCCTTTAATTTGGAAAATTTAAGGTTAATTAAAAAAACCCAAAATCAAAGTTTAAATATTTTGGGCTCTAATTTTGTACTTAATTTGCCCTTTAAATAAGGGTTTAATTTCCCAAAAGAAAGGTGATTTCCCAAATCTCATTTTTCATGGGGGGGGGTTTAAAATTCTTTTTTTTACCAAAGCAAATTTTAATTTAAATTTTTGCAAAAACTTTTTGTAAAAGAAAAAAACCCCAAAAAGAATTTTAAGGGGAAAAAAAACCCAAAAAATTTTCCCTGGGGCCAAAGGAAAATTTTAAATGATTTACAGTTTAACCTAGATACCCTTTAACACATTTTTAAAATGAAATATAAAAAGGGAAAGGTATTATTTTAAATTTTACGTAAAAATCAATGTATGTTTTTATTCAAAGTATGTTATCCTACTTTTCTACAATTATCCCTTTTGAACCAATATATAGTGCGCTTTTTTATTTAATTTCAGGAATTTCAAACCTTGAACTGCAAAAATTTGACGAGTTTTATGACTTACAGTTACCAGAACCTAGCAGTTATGGTACGTTTTAAACAATATCCTTTTTTCAAATAAAAAACATGATAAATTTTTCCATTGCCTGTATAATCTTTTGATCTAATAATCTTATCCGCTATTTTCCTAACAAGTAAATATATACCTAAAAGTATGTTGTTCTAATGATACTCTAGGCATTAGTGTGCTTCAACAATTCTCGATTAGCTGTACAGGTTCTCTCAAAGTGCCGTTTACCTTTTACATGATATTCGGTAAGGTGGAAAATAAATGTGTAAGCAAAGACAAAATTAAATATTTGATGACAACGATTCTACCTAAGTAAGTTCCCAAAAATTCGTTTTAAATTTTGATTTTTTAAAAGTAAAACCCTTTAAAAAAAAGATTAAAAACAAAATTTGGGTACTTCAACATTTTAAAATTGGAAAACCTGTTAAAAAGAAAGAATTTTTTCAATTTTTAAATTCCAAAATTTAATTTTTTTATTTGGATTTTTTAAAAACCAATCTTAATAATTATTGTGTTTGTAAATTTTTTTATCACTATAAGGGGCCCGAAAACAAATTACATTCTTGTTTTTTTAAAAGATTTAAAAATTAAAGGGGGCCCTTCAAAATTTAAACATACATTGTTCCCGCAAATTCAGGGTATAATATTTTTAAATATTTGGGGGAAAAGTAATTTTTTTAACCCATAATTTTTTCTATTTTTTATAAAAGATATTTTTCCCATCACGAATAGAACAAATATTAAAACGCAACCCTTTGACTGTTTAAAAACGGATTTCATAATGTATTCTTTTTAACGTGTTTTGATATCTTTTCTAAAATTGAAAAAGGTTGTAGAAAATCACAAGATAAAGATTTTCTAAATCGATCTGAAGTTCTCCGTACATAATATTATATACATGTATTGATGTATACAAACACGTTTACGTTAATCTTATCTTTTTTTCGCAATTCAAAAACGGTTACTGGTCCCCAGTTTTCTAAAGATATACAAGTATGCTATACTTAAATGCTTTTCCCAAAAATATTATTCCCCCAGTTTGTTAGACCAACAAGACCTGTATGTTCTTTTACCATCAAAAAATAAAATAATGCTTGATCTCATCCCATTCATTGCACAAATTAAACTATCAGCATTTTACTTGTTGTTGTTTTTTCTAATACAATAAGTATCACTCCAGTTTACGTGCTGGACTGTGTTGTGTATACGATGTATTCAAAACAAATGTACAATGAAATGATAAAAATGGACATTGTCTTCTATACTATGTAGGATCTAGAACTGTTAGATATGTACGGAATCGCTGGCACAATTACATCCTGCTACCTTACATTGTAGATCGCTGAATATATATGCCAGCAAGAAAATTATCACTTTGAACCTTTAAAATGTTTATGTCATGTTATACATGATTGTATATTGAAGTTTTATATAAAAGTGTGCTTTCTTCTTACTAACTATATCACAATTACTTATATGATGATTTTCTCACTTTTAATAAAAAGATGATACTGATTATAAGTCTCTCATTTCACATCTGTAAACATTCATTCTTTGCGCATTTTGAAATATTTAAATGAATATTGAATATTGTGTTATGTGTTTAGCTTTTGTCATTCAAAACCTATAGGTTGTGGTTGATTATGTTTACATGTGCTGTATGGCAAACAAAAAAGTACGCCCGAACGCCAGTTATAGTATAGCATGATATCGAAAGAGTCACAGATATCCATGACAGCATAAGAAAATAAGGTTGCACGAAAGCACCAGGCGGCTCTCATGAGTATTCGATGGTTTTTGTGATGTCGAACAGAAATTGTGGTGTTTGTAGGTTTCTTCCTAGCATATACGAAATTTGTAACGGCCAGGTATAAAACCCGATTTATATCCAGTATTGTTAAACACTCACTGACTGGTTAAAATCAGAGAATATAGAGCAATTCCTATAAGTCAAACTATCACATGTCCCGCATCACCGGCTTGAGTGGTACTCTATTTTCAACACTTAAAAGTGCTGGAGCCAATGATCCTGAATGACCAGAAAAATATAACAACACTGAAGTAAAGTACGGCGCAACTTTTTACGGCTGCCACACGGCACTTGACACCCGCCCTTTTGAAAGTCCAAAGTCAAAATGTCTTACCCACTAGGGGTCAAAAAGTTATGTAGAAAGTAGTCTTAGAGTCACTGGCTCTAGAAGTCAACGTAAGGGTCGCATAGTCAGGGGGTCTTAGTGCTTCACGTGACTTAAGATAATAATTATTTTTAACATACTTTAAACTATCAGTCATTTACATTTAGCTTTTTACTCTTAATAATAATAATAAGGCCTGCAAACAGAGTGAAATATCCTGTCTTCTTTAAAGATTGACAAGAGCCATCAAATTTGACAGTTGAATTGTCTGCGAATTAAGAAATTATATGTTCAAAATTGGTTAAAAGTAATACCTTCTTTAATTGCTCTTATATTTATCAATGACAATTCACCATAGAAGAGGCAAATGTTAAAACTTAAGGGGTGAAAAAAGACCACTGTTGAGACACCTTCTGACGAGTCTTCAATGAAATAGACAGGCTTCATGAGGTCTTCTGTCTCTGCTTTGTTGTGACTTCAATGCTTGCCTGTAGCAGTGTAATGTGTTTCTTTGTTGCCAGACGTGTACCTTAAGACCACACCATTCCCTTCATCTTCAACAGTTCCAGTGGCTGACATGCGTCCATGTGTGTGATATGTAGTCTTGGTCTATCATAGCTTGTGTTTGTCTTTTCTGGATACTTTCGTCTGCTTGTTTTTCTTGTGTCAGTTGCGGCACAGTAAAATTGATTTTCACTGCAGAGAGGTCGTTTGCAATAGGGCCCGTGGTATTTTCAAAGTCGCTGTTTCTATGTCTTTCTCTGATGGGTACTCTTTTTTAGTCTCTTGGCTTCATGAATGAAATTACCATGTTTTAGCTGATTTTTGTCTAGACAGATAATCTGGCTTTTATCGGATGGTCTGGAAGAGACTTGATTTTTTCTGGCTGTATTAAGACTTTGGATTGCTTTCTTCCATATAGGGGCTGTATACCTGTAAGTGCTTCCATGAATGTAATTGGTGTAGACTTGGTGGCCACTGCAATGATGCAAAGTGCCTAATTTTGGAACTTGTCTAGAGCTTGTTGGTTAGTTTTGACTATGGTTGCCTGTACTCCATTATGGACCTCACTGTTCCCTGGTATACTGATTTGAGTATCTGCACATTCGCACCCCATGGTGTGTCTGCCAGCTTACGCCTCATTGCTAGTTTCCATCGTGATTTGCCTTCCATGTAATCTATGTTGAAGATGTTGGACTTATTAAACGCCAAGCCCTGCAGACTCATGCGTAAATGCACCCTCCTGTTCATGCAGATGCTAACACACGAAAAAGGTCACACACTGTTCTAAAGAGTGACTCTTAGCGAATAGTTTGCGAGGCATCATTTTCCCTTCTTTATTCGTATAAATAAATATCTGGCAAGAATATAGTATTAATGCCTTTAATATAATGAAAATGACTGTGTTTGTTTCAAAGCGAACCGAAACCAAGTTTATCTTTTGATTGCAAAAAGTTCATTCCCATCATGTCAAAAAACCTCAGTGGAGTCCCTTTAATATCATGTCACCAAAATATTATCATCGCAATTAACATTCTATGCCTTATCATTATATATATCATCATTATCATCAACCTTTTAAAGGCAATTATTCCTGACATAATTCCTCTAGTCTGGTACTCCTTAGAAAACATATGGCAGATACTTGAAATACCCTCCCCATTCATATGTACCGCATGTACAACCTATGGACGGCACTGTTCCTGAAAAATTACACTTCCAAACCTGGAATGTCATTTTAAAAAGCACCCCCGCCCATTCAATACCTCTTGTTAACCTCAAAAGAGCATTTCACACGAAATATTCCCATCTAGTTAAGTATTTTAATCTTCCCTTTCCACCTGATGGTAATCCCTTGTGCATCCTAAAGCCGACACTTTTCCTAAAAATAACACCCCAGGATAATCCTCTTAGAACATACCGGACCACCTCCTTTTTTCCCGAACAGGTACCCATTTGACAACAAATTGCAATACTTTTCATGATAAACAAAGCTATAAATTAGCTAAATTCAAAAACAAAATGTGCTGAAGTAAAGAAATTCACTGACATATCAGTTTATTCAGAGCTCCTAGCATGGTCAAATACTGCAATCAGACAAATGTTCAAATTATAACCTGTTTCGGAAAGAGTTAAGAATCATTTAATCTGAACTGCAATCTAGATTATAATATATTCCATTTAAATTCAGAAAAAAACGGATCTCTATCAAAACTGGGTCAAATCAAAGATTCTTTATGAAAACAGGAAATATCCATTTTGTACACACAATTACATCGTTTATGTTTTATACTCTATTGTCTACTGCCTGACATCTTAAGTCTAAGTGGCTTATCCTAATTTGGTTATTCAACAAAATATGCCCAATTATAAAATAAAAGTGATTCAGACGCCACTGCTGTTTGAAACTTCTTTAACGAATTATAATCATGCATCGTCTTTACTTACTTGCCGCTTACAGTGCTTACAAATTAACGAATTGGGTATTTTATACTATGGGTCATAGGTTAAAATCACGTGAAAAACGCGCATTCACAATGGACACATGTATTATATACAATTTCATTCATTTAGTGTAGTTTTCTTTAAGATAAACTTGGTTACGGGTCGCTTTGAAACAAACACAGTCATTTTCATTATATTAAAGGCATTAATACTTTATTCTTGCAAGATATTTATTTATACGAATAAAGAAGGGAAAATGATGCCTCGCAAAATATTCGCTATGAGTCACTCTTTAGAACAGTGTGTGACCTTTTTCGTGCGTTAGCATCTGCATGAACAGAAGGGTGCATTTAAGCGTGAGTCAGCAGGGATTACATGGAAGGCATATCACGATGGAAACTAGCAATGATGCGTAAGCTGGCAGACACACCATGGGGTGCGAATGTGCAGATACTCAAATCAGTATACCAGGGAACAGTGAGGTCCATAATGGAGTACAGGCAACCATAGTCAAAACTAACCAACAAGCTCTAGACAAGTTCCAAAATTAGGCACTTTGCATCATTGCAGTGGCCACCAAGTCTACACCAATTACATTCATGGAAGCACTTACAGGTATACAGCCCCTATATGGAAGAAAGCAATCCAAAGTCTTAATACAGCCAGAAAAAATCAAGTCTCTTCCAGACCATCCGATAAAAGCCAGATTATCTGTCTAGACAAAAATCAGCTAAAACATGGTAATTTCATTCATGAAGCCAAGAGACTGAAAAAAGAGTACCCATCAGAGAAAGACATAGAAACAGCGACTTTGAAAATACCACGGCCCTATTGCAAACGACCTCTCTGCACAGAAAATCAATTTACTGTGCCGCAACTGACACAAGAAAAACAAGCAGACGAAAGTATCCAGATTAGACAATCTATAGAACACACAGACACACACAGACACACACAGACACACACAGACAGACACACATACATAGCAAATGCTGCTGCGGTGGCATGAAAACACCGTAATACCTTTTATACAACGAACAAGACCTTGAGCATTGTAAGCATCAAACATCACACGCGCACATACAATGTTATTCCAGAGAAAACGATTTCGTTTTCTCTTTAACTCGGATCAAAGCACTGAAAGCACTGGCTAAATAGAGAATAGATCAGGCCACAATATAGGACATTTAGGCATTAACTTTATAAGTAATTAATTTTTATGTATGTCTAGTGCATATGATTAAAATTCTACAAGAAAAAACAGATGTCCTTTGCTAGATAGATTTAAAACTTTATTTTTATCATTTGACAAACATACTTGCAATTTTATCCGCATTTGATGTTTACTTTGTAGATAAGAAAATTACTACGTTTTTTATCTAGACGTTTAAAACTATAGGTAATTGATACCTGTTACATGCAACTAGCACATGGTAAACATTATCAAGAATGTCGGAAAAGAGATAAAATCTGGCTCTATTGATATTATTATTATTATCATAATTGATTTTATGCTTCAGCAGTTATCTTGATCTTATTGAAAGGCCTCCGTACTAGTGATGGGTCAATTTATCTGTGCTTTAATGTTATCAAGATATTGGAGCTTCCCGGTAGAAAAGAAATTGAGAGTGGTATAAGAGTAAAACAAGATTGCATTTGAGAAAAATGCTATTCCACCGCATTAATACAACACTAAATAGTAGTGTAGGAACAGATTTAGATAAAAGATCAGAGTAGGGATATATCAATGCACTTGAGTGGTGAAGGTCATATTTCACACAGCCTAAATTTCATGACTACATAAATGGGCAACACAGTAAGACACTTTGTCAAAATCTAGGTCAGCTGATATCAAAGTTCACTTTACATTTTAATCTGTGCACATGGTTCAAATTTCATAGCTGTACATCAAAGGACAAGAAAGTAGGTCACATTATCAAAATCTAGGTCACCTGATATTAAAGTTTACACATGGTCAAAATTTTATTGCTGAATATCAAGGACAAGAAAGTAGGTCACTGTCCCCTTGGGCAAGGCAAAATTTTGACCCAAGGGTTTAATTAAAAACAATTCTGATACAGGTCCACCAAACAACATTTCAAGTCAAATATCTACCCGGTAGCTTTCTCCCATTCAGAAATCATTTGTTTTATTTTCTGTTTTTACATAATTTGTACAATCTTGTTAGAGGTTCACTACACACCGTTTCATGCAAAATATCTTAACTCTAGTCTTTGTTAATTTAGAGAAGATGATTTTTTAAGTTTTTACTATATACATACGCTCGTATAAGGAAAACCTATGGCCCCCGTGGCGGGGCTTATTTTGACACTATAGGCAACATTTGAACAACTTTGGTAGAGTACCTATAGATGATATCATCTAACAAATATTAAAGCTCTAGTCTAAGCCTTGTACAGATAATAAGATTTTTGTATATGTATATATTGAAAATCAATGACGCCCGGGGCAGGGTCAATTTTGACCCAAGGGCTATAATTTGAACAATCTTGCTAGAGGTTCACTACACAATGTTTTATGCAAAATAAAGGGGCGTCCGTGGCCGAGTGGTTAAGGTCGTTGACTTCAAACCACTTGCCCCTCACCGCTGTGGGTTCGAATCCCGACAGTTTTGTTTGTTTGTGTCATTTTACGCCTTTTTCCAACAGTATTTCAGTCATATAGGCGGGTAGTTTCCTAACCATCGTTCCTGGAGAGTTACACCAGTACTTGACTACCTTCCTCCGCGCTAAACTACCAAAGCATCTCCCGGGGATCGAACCCACGCCAGAGAGGTCGAATCCCGACAGGGACTTTGGATTCTTTCATGTAAGGAAGCTATCCAACTAGCTTACGGAACGTTTGTGGTTCTACTCAGGTGCCCGTTCGTGCCTGAAATAATGCACGGAAGGGAACCTGAGGTCTTCCTCCACCAGTAAAGCTGGTACGTCGCGATATGACCTATAATGTGTCGGTGTGACGTAAAACCCAAAACAAAACAAAAAAAGATCATGCAAAATATCTAACCTCTAGCATTTGTCAATTACTAGAAGAAAGTTTTTACTTTATACATATAAGGAAAACCAATGACCCCCGGGCGGGGCCGATTTTGACCCCAGGGCTATAATTTGAACAATCTTGGTAGAGGTCTACCAGACAATGCCTTATGCAAAATATCTAAGCTCTATGCCTTTTGGGTCTTTACAAGAAGGTTTTTAAGTTTTTACTATACGTACATATAGTGCAAATCAATGACCCCCGGGACGGTGCCGATTTTGACCCAAGGGCTATAATTTGAACAATCTTGGTAAGAATCTACCAGACAATGCCTTATGCAAATTATCTAAGCTCTTGGCATTTTGGGTCTTTACAAGAAGGTATTTTAAGTTTTTACTATATGTACATATAGTGAAAATCAATGACCCCGGGGCGGGGCCGATTTTGACCTATGGGCTTTAATTTGAACAATCTTGGTAGAGCTCTACCAGACAATGCCTTATGCAAAATATCTAAGCTTTAGGCATTTTGGGTCTTTACAAGAAGATTTCTAAATTCATTCTTATAATTCCTTTTGGTTGCCATGGCAACCAGATTTCTGCATGGAATGAAATTCTTTGAACAACTTTGGAAGCCCTTGCCCAAGGATCAATCCTGCCAAGTTAAGTTGAAATTGGACTAGTGGTTTTTCACAAGAACATTTTTAACTTCACTATATAATCTATAGAACACACACACAAACACACAAACACACACACAGGTGAATCGCTATATGCCACCGCATCGCAGATGCTGCGGTGGCATAAATTGGAAAGCTGGAATAAAGGTCAACAAGGCGATGGCAACGTTCACAGGACACAGCCCCCGACACACAACAGGGTTATTGCCGTGACTAGTGAAATAAACTTAAAACTGATTATATAGTTGTTGTTCTTTAAACTTTCTTTTAAATTAAACGAAACAAACAAAATCAAGATACTTGCAGGACAAAAGTGAAGGGCAGATAAGTAAAGTAACTTTAAGAATTCAGTAAGATATTAACCTCACCTAATACAACAACCATTCCTTAAACTATGTTTTAAAATAATTCCAACTCTTAGAAGGTATACAAACTTGGAAAAGGGACGATGCATATCTTAACCAGGGTTTTTACTCCTAATAGCGTTTTATCATGACCTTGTTAAGACACGAGTGACTGGTTTCAAAAAATGCAATGGATAAATATTGATCGGGTGCATTTGATTGCATAAATAAGTTATGAAGAGAACCTTACTTTTACTGCTTTATAGCACTGAAATCTTTATTTTTCCCGTCTTTTTGTGCCCCAACTATAAGGGGGGCGGAGGAGGGGCATTTAGATTTACCCTTGTCCGTCCGTCCGGGTGAATATCCAATGGTCTATGAGCTTCATTCCGTCCATAATTTTAGCCATAAACCTCCTAGTTTATGTGGTAATTTTACTGGTTTATGGGGACAATGCCACATAAAGATCAAAGAAAAAAGCACTTAACCCCTTTTGTTGGGCTGTCCGTCCGTCCATCCGTCCGTCCACCCGTCCGTCCGTTCTCTTTTTGTGTCGCACGTAGCTCAAAAAATAATTAACCTAGAGTCATAAAACTTTACAGGAATGTTGATCAGCATGTGAAGTTGTGCACCTTGGTATTTTCATGTGGATATATTTAGTATTTTTAGAGTAATTGCCCTTGACTTTGTAAAAATTTGCATTTTTCAACTTGTGTCGCACGTAACTCAAAAAGTATTTGACCTAGAGTCATGAAACCTTACAAGTGTCCCTCTATTGCTTGGGCGTATGGGTGTTGCGTTTATTGAATGCTACCATTCCTTGTTGATCTTGTTTTTCGTATGTATGCTCTGGAGATAAGGTGGATGGTACTCGTAATACGAAGATTTTTAAGATAGTATTTTAAAAGCCTTTATAAATTGTTTCGGAAACACTGGATATCGTTTTGAAAATTTATAGAGTTACTTTAATATTTTTACTTATGAACGAAGAATATCACAGTTACAGGCATTACAATTAATTCCTAAGTAATTCGGTTATAGTGATTATACCGTAATCAAACGTTAAGGGTCCCCTAAGAAATTTTCTTTGGAATGTAATACTAAGTGCAAGCACTAAAATATAAGAAGGGTACACCAGATTGCTTGCAAATTCTTTATCGGCAGGATAACTAGGTTCACAAAACATGACTTTTCACAGTCATGATCAAATGAACAGTCATTTTCTTCCTGTAACCGAAAGATAACGCACCTTCGTATTTATATCCAGGAAGGTTTCAAGTAGTAGACAGAATGCTCTTAATATTTGAATAGAAAAGAATTTGATAAAGCAAATTTATCGGATGCTTCTGATTAAATTATTTGCCCTTAAAAGAGGGTTTATTTTACTCGTTTACATTATTTTCAAAAGCAAAAGTCGCAAAAAGCAAAGGTATACTGATATTAAGACGTAAAACCTAACATGACATAGAATTCATTTACCTGTGAAACTGGAGTGAAAATGTGTTACTTAAAATTGCTAGTTTATCCGGTTTTTTCAGTGCCTTCAGCACTTTGATCTTATCTGTAGGTATCGTTTTCACCGAAAAATCATTAAATTCTAAACAAGTTTCTAATAGAATCATAACCATTTATGGTATCATAGTTTGGGGACCTTTCTTTTGAAAACGTGTCCATGTTAAAACGTATTCACATACATGCACAGTGCGGTACCTGGAGTGCAGGTATTAGTTACCCGCACTCAAGAACATGCCCATTGATTGACTCATTTTTTCTGGGGTTTACTTTTTGTGAGGACAGAGAAAGGAATAACGATAGAAATGTCACATTCAGCTGATCGTTCATTGGTTACTTTTTCTGGGGTTTCATATTGTCACAAAATAGAACGTGTTTTAAATTTTGCCTATTATACAAAAAAGAAAGAACATCAAAACACTCGGCAATCTGATTTTTACACCTACGCTCCCTCGTGCAAATCAGATAGCCTCGTGTTTCGGTGCTCTGTCTAATATAACATAACATACATAATGACAGAAGTACATTTGAATTTGATGTAATTTTCAGAAATAAGTGTGTGTGAAACGTGTATGTACGGTCCTATCAAGATAGCCTACGAAATGTCACTCATCACATACTCAGATGCCCGTTTGTGCAAGAAATAATTTTGCAAAGGAGGCACCTGAGTTCTTTCTCCACCAGTAAAGGTGTAGAGTCACATAATGACCTACACTGTTTTGTGCGACGTAAACTCCCACCCCACCCCCAAAACAGAAAATCAAATCAAATTAGACATGCTTTTAAATTTATAATTTCTTACATGATGGAATGTCATTAACTATATTTGCTTTGAATACGTAATAGATAGAGTTAAATACATTTATTAAGGTGATTACATTGTGCTCGTTATAGAATTAATATCACCGATACACTATGTTGATCTTCATCCAATTCCTCAAAATATCGAAATTGAAACTTTTCAATATACATAAAAACAAACTTCTCAATTAACAGATAGGTATAAATAAATTTACAGTATTTTAAAAATGTCAAAGAAAATAATTGTATATAATATCTTTCCATTTTGTCTAGAAAATGTCCGCTTCGCTGGCGTTTAATTTTTTTTTCAAGACATAAAAATTGCTTATTTGAATAGCTTTTATACAATTTTTCTTCGTTATACTCAAGTTATATAAACATGATAGGTTAGCTTGTTGAGAAAAAAACAATAGACGTTTTGTCCGGTTTACTCTGTTGTCCCAAAAATCTCCTTTGCGTAAATTTTAGTCAAACCCGATGAATTGTGGGTTACATCTGTACATGTCTGGAAAAACCAACTTTCATTTTTGCATCAAAAGCTAATGTTAAAGCTGCATTTTCTAGCGTAATTGTTGTTAAAGGGTTGGTTAAAATGTAAGTTATTGTTATTTTAGTTATAATATTGTGATTTGTGTGGAAATTTGTTTACATTTTTGGACACCAAATAACCTTTCAGACCTCAGTGGAGCTCCTTTAAAAAATTAAGAAATGAATAAGTTTACTTCCATATGTATTCAAAATTTTGTCGCAATTCACCCGCAACTTGTGTATGTGTAAAGAACTATCAAACCTTTTCATTTCTAATTCATATTTGTCGGCGATATCATCCAAATGTTGGCTTTCGAAAAGATTGGTATCGAGCGTTAAATAATCTTTTAGACTTTTAGAATCTCCAAACAAGCATATTGAATCATAACTTCTAGAGAATACGTTTAGTTCCTCATGAATTTATACATAAGGCTCATCTATTGAATAAATATAACTATATAGTGGTTTATAGATTACTTCGCATAATATGTCTGTTTCTAGATTACATAACTCTTTCGATATGGTAAACCATAGCGCCAGTTTACTTTCTTATTCTTTTGTATTAATATATTTTTACAAGCAGAGCAATTCCTCCACTTTTTTTATTCATAATAGACTTCCTATTTTTCATAATAACGTCAAAACCGGGCACGCAAACGTTAATTAAATCATCATAATCATTTACGTTCTTGTACTGCTACTTAACAATATGTAATAGTTACCGTACGAGGAATAGGTCTGCATAGTATTTACTACGGTGTTCCGTTTGGACACGTTTGGACAATCGTGACATTTTATTTATTCTGTACCCGCGATGCACGATGGTACGATGGTGAAAACGCGATGGCACGATAGTTCGATGGTGAAAACACGACGGTACGATGGTGAAATCACGATGGTACGATGGTGAAATCGCGATGACGCGATAGTACGATGGTGAAATCGCGATGACGCGATAGTACGATGGTGAAAACGCGATGTAACATCGCGTTTTCACCATCGTACCATCGTGATTTCACCATCGTACCATCGCGTTTTCACCATCGTACCATCGCGCTATTGTGTTTTCACCATCGTGCCATCGCGATTTCACCATCGTACCATCGCGTTTTCACCATCGTACCATCGCGTTTTCACCATCGTGCCATCGCCTTCCGGTGGACATGCGCATTGTACATCTTTATCAACAATGGATGAATGCATAACTATGTATTATGTGAGAGGCTATACGTATCGAGACATTTTAAATATAGTGAGGCTTAAAACGGGATTTGATCTCAGCACAGACTATTTAATAAGAGTTGTGTATTAAGATTCAATCATTATAAAACCTTTATGCACTGTGCTTAATTCATATTGTCTAGATATCTATAACACAAATTTTTTAAGGTTTTATATCATAAATATGATGCTCAAATTAAGATAAGTTCCAAAAAGCATTATTTGTAAAGATGTTACCGAATTTAACATTTCATGTAAATAAAGGGAGGTAATAAAAAATTATTTTCTGTAAAGTCTAAGTCAAATTTTTCAATAATAAATGAATGCATATATTTTAATGATTACATATAATATGTATAAATATTTGCAGTACATATTTTACATATTCTCGATGTTTGAAACTTGTTTTATATTAAAGCATTATTATATAAATATATATAATTTCACTGAAGTGTGGTGTTAGCTCAACAGGTACAGCGTTGGACTGTGAATCGGGCGATCGGGCTGGATTCCCCCGACGGGTGCAGGTCACTTTCGTTGTGATTGATCATGAAATCCTTTCTACGGTCATTGACACTGGTCTCTGCTCTGCAAAAGTTTCAGTTCCTTGCGAAAGTGAAGGCAACTAGTACTGGTAAACTGCTTGACAGCCTGCCCAGGAAAATGCGGTGGTTGAACTGTGCTCTTGTGAGCCTCACTATATTTAAAATGTCTCGATACGTATAGCCTCTCACATAATACATAGTTATGCATTCATCCATTGTTGATAAAGATGTACAATGCGCATGTCCACCGGAAGGCGATGGCACGATGGTGAAAACGCGATGGTACGATAATGAAAACGCGATGGTACTATGGTGAAAACGCGATGGTACGATGGTGAAATCGCGATGGCACGATGGTGAAAGCGCGATGGCACGATGGTGAAAACACGATAGCGCGATGGTGCGATGGTACGATGGTGAAAACGCGATGGTACGATGGTGAAATCACGATGGTACGATGGTGAAAACGCGATGTAACACCATCATACCATCGTTATTTCACCATCGTACCATCGTGTTTTCACCATCGTACCATCGTGCCATCGCGTTTTCACCATCGTACCATCGTGCATCGCGGGTACAGAATAAATAAAATGTCACGATTGTCCAAACGTGTCCAAACGGAACACCGTCCAAACGGAACACCGTACTACGGTGTTCCGTTTGGACACGTTTGGACAATCGTGACATTTTATTTATTCTGTACCCGCGATGCACGATGGTACGATGGTGAAAACGCGATGGCACGATGGTACGATGGTGAAAACACGATGGTACGATGGTGAAATCACGATGGTACGATGGTGAAATCGCGATGGCGCGATAGTACGATGGTGAAAACGCGATGTTACATCGCGTTTTCACCATCGTACCATCGTGATTTCACCATCGTACCATCGCGTTTTCACCATCGTACCATCGCACCATCGCGCCATCGCGCTTTCACCATCGTACCATCGCGTTTTCACCATCGTGCCATCGCGATTTCACCATCGTACCATCGCGTTTTCACCATCGTGCCATCGCGATTTCACCATCGTACCATCGCGCTTTCACCATCGTGCCATCGCGTTTTCACCATCGTGCCATCGCGATTTCATCATCGTACCATCGCGTTTTCACCATCGTGCCATCGCCTTAAATTCCGGTGGACATGCGCATTGTACATCTTTATATGGCCAGTAGGACACATCAAGGTTAATCTACTCACAAAGTTTAAAAATAACCAGTCAAATAATAATTGATTTCATGAAAAAGTGTATGCATTGTAATAACAGAACCCAGTGACCTCGGCCTTTGACTTGTTGACTTGAAAATAGGTTATTTTGGTTCCATATAATGAAAATTGCTATTATACAATTATTGACTAGTGAGCCATTGAATATGATGTGATATTCAGCGGCAGATGACATATTGACCGAGGCGATAGCCGAGGTCAATATGACTTTCTGCCGGTGAATATCACATCATATTCAATGGTTCACTAGTCAATAATTGTTTTATTATATGAATAGGCTAAGAAATTAAAAAAATCACAAAAGTGCAACCTTATAATTATACATGTACAAATTTTGCCTCGTTGAAGCGCGGGAAGAAAGACGCACGTGTTAGGCGTGCAACGACTATGCGAACGCTGCGCATACAAAAATAATTCAAGTTTATACTCATTATTGCGGTGTAACCCTTAAGTATGATAGTAAAGTATTGATGTTTTAATCGAGAAATATGCCATAAAGAAAAAAAAAGAAACAATTATTTTTTAATTAACACGCGTAATTAACAGTCTACGGTGTATGATCCTTGAATATGAGTCTCAATCTTTTTTTAGACTGGGAAAATCCAATTCAGCCAATGAATATGATACTACACCCAGTGAATATGATTTTATAAAAAGTTCTGTTGACTACTGTTTGGACCAATGAGATTGCAGCTATATTTAGATCATATAATAATATACAATTATTTGTATTTTTATTGTTTTATTATATGAATAGGCTAAGAATTAAATAAAAATCACGAAAAAGTACAACCTTATATACATGTACAAATTTTGCCTCGTTGAAGCGCGGGAAAAAAGACGCACGTGTTAAGCGTGCAACGACTACGAGAACGCTGCGCATACAAAAGTAATTCAAGTTTATACTCATCGATGCGGTTTAGCCTTTAAGTAATGATATTTCAATCGAGAAATATGCCATAAAGAACAAAACGCAACAATTATTTTTTAATTAACACACGTAATTAACAGTCTACGGTGTATGGTCATTGAATATGAGTCTCAATCTATATTTAGACTTGGAAAATCCAATTCAGCCAGTTAATATGATACTATACCCAGTGAATATGATTTTATAAAAAGTTATGTTGACTACATTTTGGACCAATGAGATTGCAGCTATTTTTAGATCATATAATAACATAGAATGTAACATCAACTTATTTACTGCTACTTTGGTTCCATACATTAATAAAATGGTTTCATATATTGTAAAAATGACATAATATACTGATAATTCGGTTTAATATAAGGGCATCTGGTTCCATATATGGCTTCTTTGGTACCATATATTGAAGAACTGGTATCATATAAAGTGATAGTCAAGTCATATATTGCTACTTTGCTTCCATACATTGATAAATTGGTTTCATATATTGTAAAAATGAATTAATATATTGATAATTCGGTTTCATATCAGGACATCTGGTTCCATATATGGCTATTTTGGTACCTTATATTGAAGAATTGGTATAAATAATGTAATAACCAACTCATATATTGCTACTTTGGTGTTCCATACATTGATAAATTGGTTTCATATATTGTAAAAATGAATTAATATATTGATAATTCGGTTTCATATCAGGACATCTGGTTCCATATATGGCTACTTTGGTACCATATATTGAAGAATTGGTATCATATAATGTATTATTATATGATCTAAATATAGCTGCAAGCTCAATGGTCCAAACAGTAGTCAACAGAACTTTTTATAAAATCATATTTACTGGGTGTAGTATCATATTCACTGGCTGAATTGGATTTTCCCAGTCTAAAAATAGATTGAGACTCATATTCAATGATCGTACACCGTAGGCTGTTAATTACGCGTGTTAATAAAAAAAATAATTGTTGCTTTTTGTTCTTTATGGCATATTTCTCGATTAAAATATCAATACTTTACTATTATACTTAAAGATTACACCGCAATGATGAGTATAAACTTGAATTATTTTTGTATGCGCAGCGTTCGCGTAGTCGTTGCACGCCTAACACGTGCGTCTTTTTTTCCGCACTTCAACGAGGCAAAATTTGTACATGTATAATTATAAGGTTGTACTTTTGTGATTTTTTAAATTTTATTAGCCTATTCATATAATAAAACAATTTTTGACTAGTGAACCATTGAATATGATGTGATATTCACCGGCAGAAAGTCATATTGACCTCGGCTATCGCCTCGGTCAATATGCCATCTGCCGGTGAATATCACATCATATTCAATGGCTCACTAGTCAATAATTGTATAATAACCAACCTATATATTTCTACTTTGGTTTCATAAATTGATACATTGGTTTCACATATTGAAAAATGAATTAATATATTGATAATTCGGTTTCATATAAGGACATCTGGTTCCATACATGGCTACTTTGGTACCATATATTAAAGAATTGGAATCTTATATTGAGAAAATCAACTTATATATTGCTAACTCGGTTTCATACACTGACGGTATGGTTTCATATATTGTAACTAATGGATTCCGGTTAAATAAGAAGGTGATTTCAATTCATATATAGTCGACGTGAACTTATATATTATCAAAATGGTTACATAAATTGAAAAAGAACAATATTAGACAGCCATGGCTTTCCATAAAGGTCGCCCTATGATCTTATCTTGTTGTCATCCAGACCAATGAATTTTAACAGCCTTTTTGAGAACAGCATTGAACTGGTAAGAAGTCTGAGGAAACCCATCAAAATGGCAGAAAGGGGGTCACTATTATTTTGGCACTACGATAGTTAAGATAACAGTCAATATTATCACAACAAAACTTGTTTTTCCTCAATTCCAACATCGAGAAATGTGTCACGACCACTTTGATTTGTGCCATTCGTGTTTTCGCCCCGCGACCGCGCCAAGCGAAAAGTCGAAAATTAACAAGTTAAAACGGCAGGGTCGCAGAACGAAAACACGCTTATTAGCGGGGGCGCGCGGCGAAGTTTTATTTATTAATCTTCGTCCCGCGCCCCCGCCAATAAGCGTGTTTTCAACCCCGCCGTTTTATTTCTTAAATCTCGCTCCGCGCCCCCGCGGGACGAAGTTTTATTTGTTAAACTTCGCCCCTCGCCCTCGCTAATTCAGCTTAATCAGCCACCATAGTTTTCGAATGTTTCATGTATAAACGTAGTTTGTTCGAACCCATGGAAATGTCATGTGTTGACAGGAAATGATTTGATGACCTCTTTTTGCGTGAAGTAAATTAACTTACTCTAAGGAGTGAAGATGCAGGTACTGAGAGCGAAAGCTGTAATTAACTTTCTTAATAAGGCTGACGTGTATCATTAGACCCTCTTGTTCGTCTTAAATCTTCAATGTAAACTTGTTTGTGTTATCAACCATATCGTGAAGCTTAGTGACATAACTTATTGGCGACGCCGGTGAGCGGCGTCGTCTCTTATGGAATGCTTTTTATTTTGGCCTATGGAAGGAGCTGTTATTATTAGCAGTTAATGTCATGTTGCGTTAATTAGTTTTATTTTGATTCGTAAAAATCAAGTAAACAAATATGTTGTTATATTTGTATTTCATAACTTTATGTAAAAAGCATGTGCATTGTGATATTATTTTCACGAAATTGCAGGCTCAGTTTAACAGCTTGTCCCTTAGTTTAATTGACAATACTAAAACCCGGATTTCGAATATCATTGTGGTCTACATTGATGCTGTATCCATTCATTCATTCATTCATTTATATATTTTCAAAATTTTCCTACAAGAAGAAAGTTCACCTGCAAATGAGTATTAGGATAGGTAATAAACTGTTGATTTTATCCACATTACGTTTATCTGTTGCACAGAATGGTTGTTTTTACAAAGTGTACCAGTATCCGGATGTTGAAAGCTATCCGATTTTCTGCAATTACTGCTGTCACATAGCCATCTATTTTTTTTATGAAAACTTTACCATTAATTTGCATGGCTTAATAAAACCGAGCCTGCAACATTTCATAATTTTGCTGTTTAGGGTGTTGTTTTGGGTTTCAGGTTTTCTCTATTTTAACTCATGTTTACTAAATTATTTGTTCTTTTCTGTCTATCTTAGGTATTACTTACTTTTTTTGTTGTATAAAATTTACCAGTTGTAAGGTCATCAAAAGCATAGAGGCCCTGATGAGTGAATATTGATTGATTTTTTTTACTGGCTTTATATACCTTAAACCAGGATTTTTCTAGTTTGTTCAGTTAGTACAGAGCAAAGCACTATAAAACACATACTGAGTGAAAGAATTGTTATAGATATTATCCTAAGGGGGCAGGGGACATATTCGAATGATGGCCCCGGTCAAATTTTTTAATAACTCAGACACGGTGTTTTGAAGGTACTGATAACTTCTGATATTTCTCTGTCATTGTAATTCTTTCTTGTTTGTGTGTAGGAAATGAGAAGTATTTTTGGGTTTTTACCCGAAACTAAGCATTTTGGTAGCTTTATATGTATTTCTGACTCTCCGAATGGAGGTGAAAAAGTTAAAAATCAAGCTTTGACAGTTGGCGCCAAACAAGTAAGAAATTTCAGATAAATTTTGTGAAAAAACTAAACGTATGACAGACACTTTATTGGTCATTTCTGAAAATGCCATAGCTTGCACTGCGTGTTACTGATATTTTTAAAGGAATCGGGCGGATTCTGGAGTATGCTGCACCTTCATGAAGATTGCCCATATAGGTATATTTTAGGTGTGATTTTGGCTGGGTGGGGGTAAATATAAATTGCTATCAGTCATTTTTTGAAGGAGCAATGCATGCAAACTATTATTTTCTTCAATGTATGTCATATATCATTGAATAATGCTGTGCAACTGGTTATCTGCCTGTGAAACAGATTTTGAAATATTTGGAATTGTGTTTCTGGTCACACTGAAATACAAAATTGTTCATTTTTAGGTCCCCTGCCCCCTAATGATTGAGAGAGATGTCAATATTTATCCTAATGGGTGAGAGAAATGACTCAAATAACTTTTAATGAGTGAGAAAACTATTATATATTATCCTAAAGGTTGAAAGGGGTCATAATTTTTTCCTAATGGGCGAAAGCAACCACTATAAAACACATAATGAGTAAATAACTATTATACATTATCCAAAGGGTTAAGAGAGGTATCATTATTTATCCTAACGGTGAGAATCATATAACACTTAATGAGTGCGAAAATTATATTAAATTATTCTTGTCTCGGATATAGTCTGAAAGTGCATTTATGTATGGTTTCTGTACCTTAAGTTAGATATGGAGTGATACCTTAAATATTTTCTTTTAACGGTGCACGTGAATTTCGTGGATAAGTGGGATATATAAATAGTTTTTCGCAGATTTTCTTCACTCGATGCTTGCATTTGGTAGTGCATTAAGAACTTGTTTAAATAGGCAATTATGAGTGATGAAGAAAATCGGTATTCTCAGCCACGTGGAAAATCGTCACAAAGAACAGAAAGTGTTGACGAATTGAAGAATTATTTTGATTCTAAATTCAACGACTTCAAGAGGAGCGTTCAGACTGGTACAGAATGGATTGCAGAAGCTACGAGGTAAAAGGTTAGAAAAGATTCATCTATTACTCTGAAGGGTTCTAACAATAAACCGTTTCAATTCAATTGTGAACTTGATGATTTACTTGACAGTATTAATAAGAAATGCAGGCAAAGCTCATGAGTATATTTCTGAAGCAAAGCATCTTATTAAACGTAGAAATAAACGGATCAGAATTGCAGACAATTCTCCTTCCGGTTGGGACACCATTCAAGAATACGAGAAATAAGATGTGGCAAGCGTTTCTGATGACGATAATAGAATTCGTAAAGCTGACGACCTGGCCATGAACATAAAAGTAAAAAATATTACATACTTAACGATTAACGCAAATAAAAGCATATGTCGTGCTTTGAGGGTACCTATGTGTTAAAAAAATGAGAGGGGACCTGTGATATAAGAATTCAAATGAAGAGAGGTAGCCCGTGCCGCTGCAAAACCGAAAGTATGGTGTTTTTTATTAATTTTACATTTATTTCTGACAATATACTGCCATTTGTCCGAAGATGATATGTAAATAAACATATTAAATATGTATAATGCATATATAATCAAGCCACAGGTTTATTGCAGCCCGAAAAGTATGTCGTGGTGATGGACGAGGCAAGACATGTTGATTTTTTGTAGCTTATTGTGAGGTTGCAGAACATGAAAAACGGGCACATGACAAATCAGCACATAAATTAAACATTCTAGTGTTCCGTGGTATACATGTTTTCTACGTGTCATACCTCCTTTCCTTATTACAATGAAATTTTACTGGACTGTTATCCATCGCTTGTTTGTTTTTAGCAGAGAATGATCTGTGCATGTGCAAATAGGGTACCGTTTCAGCAGATTTCGCAAAGAGGGTACCGATATGGATATGCACCGTGACCAAGTTCTGTAGGCAAAGCAATTGAAGATTTGTTACAAAATCAATGTGTTTATGAAGTGCCTTTTTTACCTCATAATATCAACCCGTTGTCCGTCGCTACGAATTCTTCATGGAAAAAAGTTTGATAATTGATTTAAGTGTTTTGAATACCTATGTTAAGAAAGATCGTATTTAATATGAAGATTACAAGGTTGCCAACGAATTACGTTTTCCTAGTGGTTTAATGTATAAATTTGAACTTTCAAGTGGTTATCATCATATTTCAATCAAACCAATACATCATTCTTACCTTGGTTTTTCATCGATTTTTCATGGAAAATGTCGTTACTTTGTTTTCTCCGTATTACCTTTCGGTTTGCGTCCGCCCCATTCATCTTTACTAAATTGTTGGGACCCTTAATTAAGTTTTGGCGACTAAAAGGGTTAAGAATTGTTCTGTTTCTGGATGATGGGTGGGGTATAAACAAGTCATTTGAACATGCATTGTGTGGTGCAAAATTTGTGATTTCTACATTACTTACAGCTGGGTTTTTAATTAACAAGGAGAAATCAGTGTTTATCCCTGTTCAAAGATTTGAGTGGTTAGGTTTCATTTGGGACCTTCAACATGGGACATTAAAAATACCCGATCGCCGTATTGAAAACGTTTTATCTTGTATTATGACTATTAAGAGTTCTTTTCCGTCGGTTACTGTTAGGAAGTTGGCACAACTGCCTGGTAAAATAGTTTCTATGATGCCTGTTCTAGGAAACGTGGCCTAATTACGAACGAAATCTTTTTATCAGTTAATAGAAAGAATGGTTTCCTTGGATGCCGTTATGAATAAATCAGAATGTTATCTAACTGTTCAGTTCTTGGAAAGTCAATTGTCTAAGCCTTTTCAGCAAGAAGCTGTTCCAAGACTTTTTATCCTCAGTTATTGCATACTCTGATTCTTCTAATGTTGCGGGAGCAGCATTTTTAGTAGAATGTGACATTTTAGCTCACCGAGCGTAGACAGAATTTGAGCAAAATCAGAGTTCTACTTATAGGGAATTATTAGCCATTATGGTCTTAATAGTTTTGTTAGTAAACTGACAGGGAAACAAGCTATTTGGTACACTGACAGTAAAAAATGTGTCAGTATTATAGAAAAGGGCCGGTTAAAATCTAATTTGCAATAGTTATCTTTATAAAATTATACTAAAGCTGTGTGTTCAATATAGTATTTCTTTGGATATCAACTGGATACAGAGGGATAATAATAAAGAGGCAGACATGTTTGTTTGTTTGATTGGGTTTTACGTCACAACGACACAGTAATTATTTAGACATGTTTACTAGATTAGGATTAGATCGTCTAAATATGGCTTACATTCTTTTCGATCTGAAGCCGACACTGTTATTAAAATCAATAGCCATGTGTTTTAAAACTATTACTAGTACATTATATTGTGACTTGAAATTATCACATCAAATTGTTATTTGAAATTATTTCATCAAAAAGTGATTTGAAACTATTACATTATATATCAGTGATTATGTTGTAACCTAATGTGAATCATTTGTAATAGTAAAAGTTTGATTAAGGAAGTTTATATTCTATTCATTCCGTTTGAAATCTTTTCATATCGTATGGTTGCCTTGAATAGAAGTGTTGCCCCTCGTTGGGCGGAAATGTTGCCAGATAATGTGGTCTTACCCTGTATATGTCGAGATATGTCGAGATTCCTACCATCGCTAGCCGATACAATAGAACCAATTAGAGCACTTACACGCAAAGAAGTAGAATTTGTATGGACAGAAGAATGCGAAACTGCATTTCAAACTATAAAAGAACAAATAACAAAAGCTCACGTACTTAAGTACTTTGATCCAGCAAAATAACTTGTTGTGCAAACTGATTGTTCGCAGCATGCTATCAGAATTGTACTTATGCAAGATTGACATCCAATAGAAATACTCCTCGTGCTGATACTGGAAAAAGCCCGCACGAAATGATGTTTTCGAGACCAGCGAGAACGAAAATACCTAATAGAGAAAAAACTGAACTGATAAGTGAAAGGCGTCTAAGAAGGAAGGAACAATTCCGTCGTTCATATAATAAAAGAGCACATAAATTACCAGATATAAAACAGGATCAAAATATCTATTTCCAACATAATAACAAATGGAATCAAGGAAAGGTTACTAACAAATATTCTGATCGAAATTAACAAGTAATCAGTGAGGAAAACACAAGTTACTATCAAAATCGTGATGATATGAGACCAACAGATGTGAATGTTCGAATCCGTGATCAGTCCCTACCTCCAGTCCAGTTTGAACCGACTCCAGAACCAGAACTTGTACTGGATGCTAAACTTACTTACTTAAAATCTACTGTACAAATTTAAATGTTTTAAAGCAATGAAAATTTCTAATGACAAAACTTATCATTTAGTAATATCTGATAAACACAGTTATGAATAATGTTTATTTCTAAAAGAAAAAGGGATTTGATATATGTCTTACTTAGTGGTATGTAACCTTGTAAGCGTCTGTATGAATTGAATAAAAGTTAACGTTCTGAAAACTTATTGTCTTATAATTGCATATAATAGAACCTATCAACATATATTATACAAGTTCCGTATAATTTTTATGGAGCTCCGTAACAAAAATCAAGGTGGTATCACGGCTTTGATTGTAACTTACTATAAATCAGTATATTTACGTGTTAAAACAATTGAATATATTTAATTTATGTGCAAAAAATACTTATCTGTAAATGCATGAATGCAGACCTTCACTTCCAATTCTACATGTATTCTTATTAACATATTAATATTGAAATGTCTCAGCATTAGCTGACTCTCGGAATATTACCGTTCTTCCAACTGAGCTACACATTATTATCTTCCCTAAATAGTAAACAGTTTTATTTATGCATGTACATATCTTTGGACAGATAAGAAAATAATATGGTGGCAGATTTGTGCCATGGCATTTATTTGTTTTGCAAGGCAAAAACACAAAAATACAACATATCAACCACTTTGTCATACTTCCCTGTTTTCGCCTGACACTCAGCTAACATTTTTGTATTTTGCCTGGCGGGTTGGCTCTTTCCGAAACCTGGAGATTCAGACCGGTGCGCCTACATTAAAAAAAATAAGACAGGAGATGTCCTTTACAAACTGTAGACACATATTAGAACTAACAAATATGAATTCAGTATATGATATTTTTGAGACCTGATATTTTTTCTAGACCTTCTCTTCCCTTTATTTAAGGACCTGTATAATGGTGTATTAGTTAAGATTTCTGTTTGCTGCCATGAGTGAGTAAAATTCCATCATTGGCCCTGTCACCACTAGAAATGTACACAAGTCTGTCACAAGTTCAGAAATATATTTTGAAATATATTATTTGCAATCAAATCACTCAGTCAGGCTGAGCCGCCTTAACATTTTTTTCCATAACTCTTTAGACTATTAATATATATAGTTAAAATTATTAGCCATAAATGAGCTTATGATTGCATGGGCAGTCAAATTAAAGCCATTAGTAAAAAAAAAGGGTTGACCTGGGATAACCCCAGTGAAGAGTGAAATATGACACTCAACACCTACAGGTACATTCTTAATATTTAGATTGGTGTTTGTGATCAGTTTTAGCATAAATAGCATAATACCACAAATATTAATTTATTTAGAGTCCTGAAGATCTTTATGATGAAATCTTAACCGAAAAAACAGGTTTAACTGAATAATTATAAAATTCCTAGCCACAATAACTAGAAGGTACATAAAGCCAGTCAAAAAATATTTCTATCCATATTCATCATTCCTAGACCTCCATCCATTTGATGAATTACTTCAACTGGTAAACTTTTCATCTTATATTGTTCTGTTTGTTAATATAAAGGAAATATTTTTATGTTTATGTACAGCTAGAATAGTCTGTAATGACTAAGTTAGACAGATAAGAACAAACTATTTAGTTAACATGTGTTATATCCCTTCAAATGGAGAAAAAGGTGAAACCCATAAGAAATTGCCATGTCTGACAGACAGCAGAATTATAAAATTCTGCAGGCTCAGTTTGATAAGGCCCATTAGGAGGTAGTGGTAACAATTGTGGGTCAAAACTTAAATGATATCAAGGGATGTTTCTGATATAATTTACTTTTTAATAATGGGTCATTATCAATGAATGTTTCTTTGACTTCTATGCCCATGTATAGTAGATTACTGACATTGCCAGCTAGATAGCTCAGTCAGTACAGCCCACATACATGTATAATATTCTGATTCAGGTTTGATTGCGGTCAAACTGCGCATTTGTCTCACCCTGTGATAAAATTTGCCTTGTGCGAGGGTTGGGGGAAGGAGTCATTAATTTTCATAATGTACTTATAGTAAACATTTAAGAATGTACAAGGCTAGAGCTTAGGGCTTTGATGCCTAAGTTTTGTCAAGTACAAATACTTTTATTTTAAATCAATTATTGCACTATGGCGTGCATTTTTTCCAGTGAATGTGTTTTGCATGTAAACGAAAATGTTTAAAACTTTAAGTCTTGCTGCATGATTCAATTTTTATAGACTACAAACCTACATGTTAATCTTGTTTTTATAGTAATAGATAACAACACTGAAGACTCTATTTTACTATTTCAGTATTGTATACTGCAGATAATAAACAGGTCTTTGCAAACTGATTTCTGTATTGCTCTTCAGTTTCGCAAACCATATAGTCTTGCCTGGAAAAACACAGCCCTAGCCTGTAGGAACAACACCTCTTTCTTGTCCTATTAATAACTTGAGAAGAAATAAGCCTAGGTTTGTGTTCGGGATTGACTGTAACCAGAAGATGACTTCTATTGTGGTCAGTAGATTAAAATCACATGGTCTTGAGACAATGTATACCTCAGTGCTTGGAGCGCTTTGATTGAAAAATGCCATTGATTGTACTGTGTGTTAGTAATGTTTTTAAAAGGTATCGGGCGAATTCTGGTGTATGCTGCACCTTCATGAACATCGCCTATATTGGTATATTTCAGGTGTGATGTGTAAATATAATTTGCTGTCAGTCACTATTTTTAGGAACAATTTATGCAAACTATTATTTTCTTCACTGTATGTCATATATCCTTGAATAATGCTTTGCAACTGATTATCTGCCTGTGTAACAGCTTTTGAAGTATTTGGAATTGTGTTTCTGGCCACACTGAACTACAAAATTGTTCATTTAGGTCCCCTGCCCCCTTAATAGGATCGTATGTAAACCAGATACTGATACTGTGCTGTGTGTGCTACCGATACTAGGATTATAGATACTGATGCCGTGGTATGAAGTGTTATGGTATTGGCGATAGGGTTGGAAGCATATACGATACCGACACCGTGCTATGTTTCTTATGCTAGGGTTATTAGTAGACCAGATACTGACACTTCGCTATGTTATTGATGCTAGGAGTGTTAGTACGCCAAATACTAGCAAATCGTGTTATGCTTATTATGTTATGGTTAAATTCACAATATACTTACATCGTGCTTTGTCATTAATGTTAGAAATGAAAGTAAACCGTACACACCGTGCTATGCTATTAATCCTAGCGATGTAAGCAGACAAGATGCTGACGTCTTGCTTTGCTCCTAATGCAAGTGTTGTAACTTCATCAGCTACTGGTATGTTATTAATGCTAGGAATGTAGGAATGTAAGTACACTAAATACTGACTAACCGTAAAAGACAAAATATTTCAAAAAAGAAAAAGTTGGCGTAGGTGATGATGGTGAGGATGTTGGCGGTGGTAGTAAAATATAAAAGATTTCTAATGTTTCGAAAAGACTTTGATTATGATAATGATAGTGGTGGTAGTAATGATGGTGTTGGTATTTAAGATGTCAATGGTGGGGGATGATGATGCGGTTGTGATGATAGTGGTTAAGATGATGATTATGGTGGTAGGAATGATGATTATGGTAATGATAATGATTAAATGGGTAGTGATAGTGATAATGATGATTGTGGTTGGGATGACGGTGGTGGTAATTACGATTATGACAATGGTGGTGGTGATGATGTTGGCAATAATGAGAAAGATAGTGATGATGAAGATGGTGGTGGTGGTGATGTTGATTTTGGTGAGTATGGTCGTTGTGGTGATGATAATGATTGTAATAATGGCGGTGATGATTATGGTCTAAACAGTGGCGAATTAATTGGTCATAATAATAATAATGGTGGTGATTATGGCGGTTAAGGTGATGATGTTGTCTGTCATTTTTTATGATTAAGACTAGGGCGTAGTATATTATTGTCATTTGGACAGTTTATTCAAGTTATTAATAAATCAGAATTGTAATACTAGGTGTTTTAAATGGTTTTTGTTTAGGCGGCGTGAGTGTGCCTTTTGTCCACTCATGCAGGTCTTGTATATTGGTTAAAAAATCGCCGCATAAACGACTCGAGCACGTTTATTCGACAGCGCTGTTATGCACGGTTTCTAAAATAATTAATTTAATGATCATTTATAATGATTAAGAACCACTTCTTTCATATTGAATGATCTTGGCATTTTTCTAAAAGTCTTTTACCACAGGATTATTTGATCATATTTATTATATTTTTGCATTTTCTTAATGATGATTTTGTGTGAGAAAACACAGTGTCTATGTATAATTGAAAAGACAATTTATTGTCGAACAGCATGATCGACGAAATGAACTCTGTGATTTAATCTTAATAAATAGGTATGCACGATAACAAGTCCATTTCCCTTATCAACGTTAGCCTGTAATTCTTTTTGTACACGATAATTAAACATCGACTTTTTCATCATTGATTTAGCATTTCTCTGTAAAACTGAACAATCATTAATACCTATATGCAAGCTAATTGATTATATGCTATTTATATGGTTTAAATATTAAGTGGTTGAAAATGTATAATAAAGACATTTTCTACAGTTTTAGGAATTTTCCCTTTTTTTGTATGTAAGATGAGATTTAATGGCGAATTTAAAAGTAAAAAGTAAAATATATCTTGACGTGTCGGAAACCGTATATCTTAAAACTATCAAAATAGCCAAATATTCCTATAAAATTTTATACATAGATAACTTTATCTTTTGAGTATGTATGAAACAAACAATAATCTTAACATGAGAAAAATAAACAGGAAGATATACAATGTATCGAAAAATCTTCTTTCATAGAATTTTCTATATTTTTTTATATAAAACGTAAAATTCCATAGTGAATTCAAAAAGAAAAAGAAGATATTTTATGATGACGTTAGATGTTTTTTAAAAAGGGGAGTTTTTATAGTTAACCCCGGGAATTTTTTGAAGTAATCTGTCCCCTTTTTAAACCAAATTTTTTTAATAAAATACCCAAAAACACAAAAAAAATTTTGGTTTCACTTTTTTAGGTAAAAAAACGGACCCACACCTTAATTGCAAGGTACTTTTCAAAGAAAATTTGAAGTCCCCCCCTTTCTGTGATGTTTGGGACGGGAAACCCGCATTGCTCCCCCTATTGCAGCAATTTCTTCAGACACGATTCTACAGATCCCAATTTCTTTTTGGGGCTCGAAGCCCTTGTAGTTGGAAAAAAACCCCATCTAACCAAAACCCTTGGAATTGGTTTGTGTTAAATTACGACAAAATGGAATCCATTTTGGATTTAAATTTTTTTTAAAGACTTACGCCGATACATGGGTATTTAATGATCTGGACCCGATACAATGTGAGAACTTTAAAATTTTGCTTCAATGGACCTCATACAAAACCGAGTCACATGAAAAAAGGCAAACAAAACCAGTTCTTCTGTTATTTGTGGTAAACCTGTTTTTTGTACCAGGTCTGTATGAAACTCACGACTTTGGCAATGCAGTTAACTTGAGAGACGTAAATATTTTGCAAACAACATGTATTCACGGGCCCAAAAAGACAAATGTGAGAAATTCGTAGTATTAGCAACCTCTTCTGAATCCCAGACCTACAGATGCCATGGGACGCTGATTCAGCACTACAACTGTGTACCGTTTTTATTGTCGGTAAATAGCTTATTAGCTAATGTTTCTTGTAATATGTAAACCGACTTAAAATAAAGTTTCTTGTATCTTGTATCTTGTACCGAGTTGAATATCTAGTTTTGAGAATAGATTTAATATAAATACGATTTTGGGGGAAAAAACATTAATATTTGGTTTTTTTTGTGGGGTTATTTATTTTTTACCCAGGGGTTTCTATTGGTTAAGTTTTAAAAAAATGTGTTTTAAAAATTAAAAAATTAAATTTTACTTTTTTTATGGTTGTTTTTAAAAACTGGTTTTGGGGGAAAAACTTTTAAACAAATTTCCAAAATTTTGTAAATTTTTTGTTATAACCACTTAATTTGCAATAAGGGTTGTAAAAAAACAACATTTTTTGAGTGGTATTAAACCCCAAAGGGGAACCCCTTTTCATTTTCCAAAAAATTTAAAAGGGGAAAATTTACCGTACCCTTTTGGGGTTTTTCTTTTTCAGCCTAACCCTTAAAAAGGGTTTTTTAAAAAGAAAAACATGTAAATTTAAAAGGGCTAAAAAAATTCCGTGTTTATCTCATTTTTAAACCTTTTTCAAGGTTTTTGTGCAAAAAATTTAAAATTTTGAAGAATAATTCAAAAGTTAAAGCATGACATTTTTTTTTTTTTCTCGACACGATAGAAAATATGCAATGGAATGTTTTCTCTACCCCACCAATTGAACATTTTTCTATCATAATTATTCTAAATTAACTAACCCCCTGTGTCCAAAGGACACGAATATATATGGTATGGTAGTTGTAAAAAAATCAACAAAGGGCCATAATTCTGTTAAAAATTTTGGTCGCAGCAAAAATTCCTTCATTTTCTTCCATCTACACATTAAGGGTTGTTCCATCCCTGGAAGTTTAAGCAAAAAGTCTGCCATCCAGTTAAGAGGAGTTGCGTTCACAAAATTTTTATATGGTATATAGTGAAAAATCAACAAAGGGCCATTAATTCTGTTAAATTTGGTTGCAGCAAAAATTCCTTCCTTTACTACCATCTACCATTAAGGTTGTTTCATCCCCCACTGGAAAAGTTTAAGCAAAATCTGCCATCCGGTTTAAGAGGAGTTGCGTTCACAAAATTTCTACATTGTAAATAGTGAAAAAATCAACAAAGGGCCATAATTCTGTTAAATTTGTTCGCAGCGAAAATTCCTTCCTTACTGCCATCTACACATTAAGGTTGTTCATCCCTGAAAGTTTAAGCAAAATCTGCCTTCCGGTTTAAGAGGAGTTGCGTTCACAAGATTTCGGGACGGACGGACAGACGGACGTACGGACGGACGGACAAGTGCAACGCTATATGCTCCCACTTTTCGGGGGCATAAAAATCACTAAAATTACATTAGTCAAAGGCTTGTATCAAAGTTTGCTAAAATCTTTCTAGAAGTATATTGATTCATTCTGTGAAATATGGAAGGCTTTAACTGGCTAGTTTGTAATATATAAAACATTGAAAATGTGATATGTCGTATTTGCTGTTAGATTAGCATTATTAGGCAATGAATATCTGTAAAAAATGATAATAATAGAAAACGAGCATATTTATCCATCTAAATATAGTTAGAAAAATACAAAAATACTGTTAAAAGAAAAAATGAAGAAAAAAAAAGTTGGCTCCTATGGGATTCGAACCCACAACCCTTTGATTTCATGCAACTAATGTAAATACTTTTGAAATGGAGGTAGTGCATTAGAATGGTCATACCTTAACGGGTCATTTTTGGGGAGGCTATGCCGACCCAATGTTAATAACTGTTCGTCAAATCTTACTGCCGCGGTAATCAGGTCACTGCCGCACACCCCAGGAGGCTGTACGCGGAAAACGCTCATAAACCGCTAAATCATATAGCTGTTTAGTAAATATTTTGCATACATTTAACTAAAAATTCACTGATGGTGATGAACATATAGTTTGACTTGTAAAATATGTATATCTTTTCATATGCTCACAATACATCTATACAACCTGTTTCAGATGAAGCAGAAAGAATAATGATAAATGAAGGCAGCTACATACAGTTACCCAATGGTCTACCAACATTAAAAAGTATTGATGCAGGGAGACAAAAAGGAAAATAATCCTTCATTTATTATATAAAACAACAATGTTAATAACTGTTCGTCAAATCTTACTGCCGCGGTAATCAGGTCACTGCCGCGGTAATCAGGTCAAAAAATAGTACCTTGATCTTTTCTAAGCTGACTCATCACGCATCACAGACATTTACAATATGAAAATATTTTCATTTCTTTAATTTCATATCTGCAATTTGTAAAGATAATAATTCTCTGAAAAAATTCTTGATTTTTGTTTAAATCACTACTTCCGTGACGTCAACTGCCGCGGTCGGTAATCAGGTTTAGGCATACGCGTACGTCTGTAATAAATAGTTCTGGTATGAAACCCTTCAAAAATAATAACTTTATCAATATTTTTTTTTAACAAAAAGCATAAATGAAAATTTAAGTAAGTAAATGCTTTAATTTAGTGGCAAATATTCTTTATTATTTCTTGATAACAATTTTCCAATTACTACGCAGCGACCAACTGTTTATGACGGGTCATTAACTAGAACGTTCCAACACCGTATTCTCCATTGTGTACACCGGTCTTACTGACGATATTTGAGACCGGTGTATATACAATGCCGTATTCTCAATATCATGCATGTTCTTTGTTGTTATAAACCATTAAAAGTCCTTAATATTTTTTAAAGACAAATAATTGTAAACTTTGTCGCTTACATCAGAGACATGATCATGCTTGCGCTTGATAACTAAGGAAAACTAACTTATTAGTACACCCAGGAGGCTGTACGCGGGGAAAACGGTCATAAACCGCTATATCATAGCTGCTTAGTAAATATTTTGCATACATTTAACTAAATTCACTGATGGTGATGAGCATATAGTTTGAAACATTAATATTCTTGAACCATTATCGCCGAAAAAAAACTATTTAACTACAAAACCCCTATAAGGACCTTCCGACAAAAATTCCAGCACAATATTACATTTTTACATTAGTAAAATAAAAAAGCAATACTTATATTTTCATCTTACATAATTCATTAATCAAACTTTTATCATAAAAGTATATTTTGGCAATTGACAGATCCCTACTCTGATCTTTTATTTGTATAGGAATAATTTAAACATGTGCTCTTTTGTTTAGGAATATTTTGTAGTGAAAGTCTTATATATTCACTGATCTCATAATTAGAATTAGACATGTCAGGGATTTATACAACCAGTTGTTTACTTAACTATGCTCATTTTTTAATCCCAATAGAAACATTCAAATATTTGGGGTATAAAA
>NW_026864325.1:0-26241 GCF_026571515.1 Ruditapes philippinarum
CTTAATAACGTCCTTCCGCATTCTGATTCATACATAGATATGTAAGGACCCGGTGTTAGGATTAAGTATAAACGGGAACACGTCATATATTGAGTAGATTGGTTTCCGTGTTTTAAAAACACATATATATTAAATTTGATGGTGAAATTAATGAAAGATTATTACTAGAACGAATAAAAAATACTGGAAAGTCCAAGCTACTGTCCGAGACCACTAGCACCGGGTTTAAGCAGCATTCAACATTCAAACAAGGTAATGGTAAAATGATGAATTTAGAAACATTCGCAGATGTGTTCACATGGATGTAACCAGGGAACCGCCAATGGGACACGTTAGAGCCTTTCAATGAAAAGCGGAGTATGGTTCAAAGCACGCAAAATCAATAAAGTTATTTCGGGAATAATATATATTTGAAAATGTATCTATCAAATGAGATTAAGTCGGCATTTTGCACATGTTTTACAAGTTTTCTGTTTTATTGAAAATTATCATCATAACAAAAAAACAACAACTAAACATTGGTAAAAAAATAAAGCAATTATCATTGGGTTAGGTATTGGCGGAGAAAACTCCCAATAAGAATAATACTGTTTAAAATACAAACTCGATCATATATCATAAATTGTTTATAAAACTGAACATTATAGACGGCATTTCAGTTGTTAAAATGTTCAAGTTCTCATTATGCCGATAAATAAAATAATATAAAACCTGCTCTTTAACCGCCTGATTTAGCAAGATTCAAGTGTGCACTATGAACAAAGTGCAAGTTACAAAAACAAATGATTTCGTTCAAGCCATTATTTTCTAAACTTATATCACATTTGAAATGATTAAAACTTCAAAACAGAACATGCAGGAATAATTCTGCGTATGTTGAACACCCACACGTACAATTACATTTTAGCCGCGTCACGACAAAACCAATAAAATGGGTTTGCGACCAGCATGGATCCAGACCAGCCTGTTCGTTATCAGTTTCTCGACTGGTAAAAGGGTTGGTAAGCGAACAGCATGGATCCTGATCAGACTGCGCGGATGCGCAGGCTGGTCTGGATCCATGCTGGTCGCAAACCCATTATGTTGACGCGGCTCATTTTATTTCTAACAAAATTAAAGAAGACAAAATACGTGAAAGGATACATGCAATACATTACTTCAATTTTATACCAGTTACATTAGTTACCTGGGAGAGAGTTTGGGTAACAAATTGTGGCTAACAAAATAATACAGCAGTAAGATGTATTAAAATGTTTAAAAGTCTGATAAATGGAGTTTCCTCCATTGCCATGATGATGAATAAGTGTAAGTAAAAGCTTCGGCTGTACCTGAGACACAAGGAAATCCGCAACATCCCCTATTACGGATTTAAACAGTTACTAAAAGAAATAAAGTACATTAACCCGTTGTTATTGTTTAAACAACGAAAGAAAAAAATAAACTGACATCTGTTTCAAGAACGAGCTATGTTCAAACCTGCTAACGACAGGAACATCAATATCCAAAATTTCGTTTGCAATATTATTGACACGTTAAACACTGAATGTAAGACCTAAATAATTATTCTTATATTACGACGAAAGCCAATTTTAAAAACAATTTATGTCAATCATATATCGCAGCTAAAGAACAGAACAGGTAATTTATTCAGATTTGTACAAAATACATCATTTTATACATGTATATACATATTAATATACATATTTTTGTCAACGTGAGGTGAGATACAAAGAAAAAAGTCTTTTGCTTTACAATCATTTTAGAAATTTAGTACATGGAATTCAAAACATATTATCATGTATAAGGAGACAGTATATGTTTCGTAGTTATCTTTTTAGGGTTAATTATGAATGTCTGAAAGAAAGTGCTTTTTTGATGAATAGCGATAATTGTATGAGCTTAATTTTATCATTAGAACACGGATTGAGAAAATTATTAACATTTTTTTTTATATTTGTAATTTTTTTCTTAATTCTGAATAAAAGCAACATAACAATGTACAATGATATTCATCTTCTTTATCTAAATTATTACAATATAAACAATATCGTTCAGTTCAGGGAATAGAATTTCTGATAAATCTATCTATTTGAATTCTAAGGAGTATACAGTTCTTAACTTACAAAAATAGAATGTAATCACTTTGGTAAGATATCTTGATATTTCTCATATTCATGTACCCTTGATAACTCCCCAAAAATATATTGGAACTATTTTCTAATTAAGCAAACCAGTCTGGTTTTACTACATCTTAAATGCGATTGTTAAAGATATTATAAACTCTACCAAAAACATATTCGTATCTATGCAATTTACGTGGTCAAAAGCATGTGAAAATCCGTAAGCATTCAAACATTTTTCAACCTTTGTGACCCAATTTACTATCATTTATCGCTATATTTCACATGTACATTGTTTTCAATATATTTTCTTAGCCAGTATTTTATTAATCTCATATACATGTATATATTTACATACAATGTTACCTTCCCAGTTATTCATATACATATGCATTGCATGTATTCGTTCTTACTTTTAATAATCTTTTGCAAAATATTAAATGAATTATTTCAATTTGTTTCGGCTTTAGGAAGAATAGCCGGCCGACATTGAAATTATCATCCAATATTATCGATGAATTTCCTTTTCACCTGTTCCTTTTTTGTTTATGGATGAAACACGATTATATCTAATAGTGTATGTAGGCAAGTGTTAAATTATTTTGAAATCTATTTTGTCTGACGATTTTTGTACCATGTGATAATAAATACTTGTAAATTATGCCAGAATATCTCTGATTAATCATGATAATTTACGTGATTGGAAAAATGATTGAAATATCTTCCTGTATGCATATTTCATCAAAACAGACAGACCTGATCAATCAGTAAAGTAATTCTTATCGTTGCCACATAAATTATTTTAGCGCATCGAGGAGAAAAACACTTTTATCTGATAGACAACAGAAAAATCAATAAGTAAGCTATATAAGAACGTTACTGATTCAAATAATAAACGAAATATAAATGTTCTGAAACACTCTAACGTTTTTAAACATGGATAAACTGTGAATAATATTACGACATTTACGAACCATTTGATGTAGGTCGTGAAAGCAAACTTTTTGATGTTTTTAATTCAAAGCAGGGAAAGAATCACACTAAAATTATTATTATTATTATTATTATTATCATCATTATCATCTTTTGCATATATATATGAATCGTTTTGAAATACCATGTTGATCTATGAAAGAAGGTTGAATTTTAAGAGTTGTTCGGTGGAGCTCCTTTAAAACATGAATAGATTATTTTAATTGTTTTGATCAGTCTCGAGAAATGTCAATGGCTTATGACATTTCGAGCGTACTAAGTTTTTTAAGTTTTGAAATGGAAGGTTCACTGAGAACAAAATTAAATAATTATTTTCAAGTGTTCTTTTAGTTAAATTACAAGGGTAAAATACAATTTATGTTAATTTTATAAATATTGTAACATCTTTAAAGCGTTAGACTTAGACAGTGAATAAAAGGGAGATAATAAGATGACGAAAACAGAACGACTTATTGCATTCACGAGTTTAAAATCAGCAAATAATAAGATTTATAAGATCACGGAAGCATAATTACAAAAGACCAATATTGACAATCACATACTGAGGAGAGAAAAAATGTTGATAATAAAATGACAGGCAAACACTGTTTTCGACAATGTGTTTTTACTGTCAGTTGTCTGGTGTTCCAGTTATTAAGCGCGTTCAACGATTTAATAATCGTTCGTTTCCTTGTCAAATTAACGATTGTTAGCAATTTCTAAGTCCTTATAAACCATTACAAGTTTAGAGTCTAATGATGCCAATCATTTTTCGCTTTGAACGTAAAGAATTTTTACCTAGATATAGTTCAAAGTTTCAGAATATATACGTATATACTAATATTTGTATAGTTATCAAAAATGTGTAATATCATATTATCACATTGCTTAAATTCACCAACCAATGAGAATAAAAATTTTGAAAGTAACAGCAACCCTCGAGACAACGATAAAGTTTAAGAGCTAGCTCTTGTTTTATTTATGTACTACTTGTATTATACTTCTTGTATTATAATTTTTTACAAAACGATAACATTTGCTTCTTTGATGTCATCATGTCAAGATTTGTTGATTTCTTTCCGAAAAGAATAATCTCATTCTTTATTTTTCTCTTATTAAGGCACAATAAGCAGACATTTTATGATATCCGGCGGCGACAGGCAATGCCAAACAATTAATCAAAGGAAACATGTTACACATAAGGTGGCATATAAATAATTCCCTTTCAGACTTAACATCATGCGTTGAATGATTTATGCATTAGTTATATACCACTTGAATAAATTTTGCATTTGCCCAAGAGGAGTGATTAAAACATTTTAATCACAAGGTGAATAAATATATACGGAAAACGAAAAGATGAAAGGCTTTTTGTGGTCTTCCTAATTACTTCCTTTTCTTTCTAACTTTCCAGACCCGGGAGAAAAATGCACATCTATCAAGCCCGATTTATTCTTTTAAGTTACAAACATTATACAAACAAATAATTATGATTATTATTATCGGATGTTTGTTAAAGGCTTTTGTAAAATTTAATATACGACATGTTCTTTTCTGTTCTGATCTTTTATGATAACTAACCAGAAATTACCTGCAAGAGAACGTCTACTAATCTCATCAGGTCAGAGACAAATGGTCAAGGGACTCAATGTCCGATATCAATTGTCTTGGATACAAAATACATATCACGTGATTATCATCCAAAGCTTTCCCTTACATTAAATGTTAGTTATATAACAGACAGTTCAAAAGGGTAAAAATAAACTGAAGATCCTTTAGCAACCTTTATAGTTTACGTTCTTGCTTATTTGGATTACGTAAACAAAAATAGAAAAAGAAAAACGGAAACGTCAACAAGATAAATTCCCGTCACACCTTTTTAAATATGTATTACAGTGGCATCGAATATGTATTTTTATTCATTTTTTAATATCATAAATTTTATTTAAAGGATCTACACTTGTTTTTGGTAGCTTGTAACTGGTAGTTTTCATCTTTTAATGATGCTTATTCAGACATGAGACAACGTTTTCATGACACGTGGCTATAGCGCTATAAATTGAGCCGCGTCTCGACAAAACCAACATAATGCGTTTGCGACCAGCATGGATCCAGACCAGCCTGCGCATCCGCGCAGTCTGATCAGGTTCCATGCTGTTCGCTATCAGTTTCTCTACTTGTTATAGGGTTTTGAAGCGAACAGCATGGATCCTGATCAGACTGCGCGGATGCGCAGGCTGGTCTGGATCCATGCTGGTCGCAAACCCATTATGTTGGTTTTGTCATGACACGGCTCAATTATACTAACAGGATTTACGTCTTGGCACACTACGTCTCATTAATTTATTCATTCACATGTTGTATATAAGTCAATGAAGTGAACTAGACATTAAACCTGAGAAAAACTAGTTCCGTTTCTTATCTACCAGGCATATGCCCGTCGTTTAACTTTTTTGTATTTTCTTTTCACTCAGTAATAGATTCAATAATTTGGGATTGATAAAGCTTTAAAACAGTTTTTTGATAGAATAATTGACGTGTACTTAACACCCGTCGTCTTACAAAATCAAAGAGTACAGGATGATGTTTTGCACGTTAATGTGTTTCAGTCAATGCACTGTACTGGCTGGAGATCGTTTATTGGTTAAAATAATAAAAGAAATATTTAATGACAAAATGAATAATTATATAAGTTATATGGGATACATTATAATTTCGAATCTTATTGACTTTAGGCTTGCAGCTTAGTATAGAAATAAGTTTTCAAGATCTTTTAACTATAATATACATGAAACAATTTAAACAGCTGTTGTTGCTTATCATATAAAACGTCCTTGGTGGTATAATCCTTCAGTTTTAGGAAATCACTTTCCATCAATAAATTTGATAAATAAAAAACCGCAAGCATAATTTGTTCGTATATGTTTCATCGTGCATGTTTGTTTAATTTGAAAAACACGATATCATTAAAGATAGCCATGTGTTCTATATAATCGTCAAACATGTACTGTAATGAGCGTTACACTAAATGTAAAAAGTAATATATTATAAAATGTATACTATATACTAGTATATCAAATAACTGAATTCAAAACTTTTCGTTAATTGCGAGATGCGAAATTCCAAATAATGCCATAGACATTATGATATAAAGGATATTTGTTTGTTTGTGTGTAAGATTAAATTTTATTTCATCGAGTGGGCTTTAAACGTTTTTAAAGTTCACGAGATGAAATAAAATTAAACCTTACACAACAAACAAACAAATTTTCTTTTTATTTTATGCTTAAAAACAAGTTAAAACGAAATGTCCTTAATATTAACGTTAATATTAAAATCTGTTTTCCCCATTGCGAGCCTCATTTAGTTGAATTTCTCATTAAATACAAGAATTCTTGGGCTGAAAAATAAGTTCGACAATCAACGTTAAATGGCGGTGATATTATTCATTTTATTAATAAAATATGTATGATCGCTTGTTTTAATAATAAAAACAAACATTATAGTAGGAGAAAAAGTCCATCCATCCATCCATATTCCGTTACTTACTGCGAATTTATATTGGACATGGCTTTATTAAATGTAAGCGGCCGCCATTTTTAAAAATTGTGTATTTCACGGGAGGAAAATAATTGTGTTTGATTCAGAGGGATATCATTTGGATTTGTTAGTCATACACATTTTTAAAAGAATGAAAACTTATTTGAGAATTGTAACAAACAAACAGACAGAAGTGTAAACATTCAAAAAGCGGCAAGAAAATTGGAAAACTTTGAAAGATGAAAGGCTGCCTAACGAACGCTGGGTTGTTTACTTATTCTTTGGCTGATGGCTGTCATTGCTTTTCAAGTTTTCATAAAGCATACGGCAGTTATTGCTTGTAGGATACTTAAATATGCCCAAATGTCATCAAGAGCAGTTTTGCATGTGAAAGGAATGGGTTTTTTTTTCAGACTGTAAAAATGAAACACAAAAAATAAGATACGATATTTGGTGATTGTTAATTTGAATGAATAAAAGAAGAAGTAAGTTTTTCTTCTTTTTATTATTTTGACATTTAAGTCATTTATCAATTTCAGTTTTGCTTTTCTCTGAACAGTCTGGCATTGTCAGAATTGTCAGCAAAAATAAAATTGAGGTACCACATGGGGAAATCTTACGAAAGTAGTTTCGTCACTGAAAAGTATGAAATTATATTTTGATAATTTCACTGTGGAATTATCAAATATAATTTTCACGGATAAACCAGTAATCCACTGAAAAGCATAAAATAAAAGCAAATCTTTAACTATCTGACCGACTTATGATTAATTTGCATAACAGACTTTACTTATTTAATTATTCACCTTCTCAATGATACATAATTATACTATGACTTTCATTTTTACTTTTAATTCTTATTTTCTAAAGACTGATAAAAAAAGATTGATTTTGAACAAAAGAAGGTTTTATAAAAATGACACATTAACTTAGAAACTAAAAATACACAAAATATAATAATAATTGCAGTCAATTAAGGTGACAACAGACACTTTCCGTGGTACTCACATAAATGTCATTTAAACAAAGTTATTTTAGTAATAATTGTTATTTATTTAATCTATGTGCATAAAATGTCGTTGATCATCATAAAAAATAACATATTTGAAAAAAATGCCTTTGTAAATGATTGATTTTGAATAAAAATCCTAAAATTTTAAATCGTCATATCAAAGTCATTTTTTAATTTTTTGTCATCAAACTTTTGGAAAATAAGCATACTTATATTATCTAGGGAATTGTGTCTCAAATTTTTTCTATCTTTTCTCTAAAAAATATTACGTAACGTCAAACATTTTATGCGACTTTTTTCACCATACATATTACGTAATTAAAGATAATTAAGTCGCCTATTGAGCAAACAAAAATCCCTGACACGGTTCCCTCCGTAAATGAATTTCCTTTCATGTGCTTTAAACCGCATGTTAATTGCTTGATTATTAAAAAAGTTATGCCGATTCAAAGTTAGTTCGACCCGCATCAAACGAAGTGTCATAAATCGGCTGTTCTCTCTCGGACCCCTACGTTTCACGCTAAATAATTGCATAATACACAAATATCGCACCAGAGAGGGTCACAAGTTGCGGTAACATACTCTAACAACATTTTATGACCCAGTGACATCAATTAAAAAGCTGCTGATTAATATCAGTTTATAGCCGAAATTTCTTCAATTCTTAACGTGATTTACTGTCCGTCTGGTATCTGTCGCACATGTCACGTGACTATCGGTAAAATTTGAGGCACTCAGTGGGGGGAAATGGAACGCATTTGCGCACCGCTTGCGGGGTATTTAATTGTTTCCTTTTTGAAGTTTATTATTATTATCATCAGCATTATTATTGTATTATACCAGTGTCACTCTGCCTGTGTATTCGTGTATGAAATTCCGTTAAAATATAAAATAAAATAACAAAAAACTAAGCTTCTGACAGTCCATGGTAGATGTACAAATAAGAACGGGATATTATATATTTTTTCCACCAAATTGATAATGCTTCACATATTTTAATAAAAATAAAAGGTATTACTCGATCATTATGATCTGGCCTTCTTGACTTCTATTATGAATATCATCTATGCACGGCATAGAGATCCAGTTTCTACCGGGATAGACAATAAATTTCATACTTTGTCACAGATTTATTAGTACTGTGTCCGATTTACTGGCGAACAATTAATTTTCACTGAGAATATATTTTAATATCTTTCTTTTATTTATAGAGAAATAATCATCCTTAGACAATCTAAAATGGTTTAGAAATTTGTCAGGGACACCTTACCACAATCACATAGGCGTTCACATAAAAAAATGTTGTCTGTTTTTGTTGTTGTTTTACTTGACATTGTTAGAAAACGAGGTTGAATGTAAAGTAAGCCCTTGAATCCGTACAAAAGTCTATCAACTCAACGTAATATCTATCAGATTAACGGGACAGACAAATTATTTTCACACATTATGGATATTTTAGCAACTACATTTTTAATCAACCCCGTGGTCGTGCGATTTGCCGCTATGCTTAATTATTTATGTTTCATACATTATGTTACGTACATTGGCCGACAATTTCTTAATTTATAAAAAAGGCTAAATGTTGAGATATTCATAAAAGATGTACGTTAGTTGTACGATACATGTATTACGAGAAGTATGGACCAGTATGGACCTGTAATTCACGGATATATGGAACTACCGATTTCCCTCATTGATGCCTCAACAGGGGGCGGAGCGTTATCGATAATCGACAGGTTACGCGAATAGCAGATACAAATAGTATAGGTTCCGTTTTAAAACGTTTAAAAACACATTTTTTGGACTAACTGCTTCCAAAATTAAATCACGAATGTGTTCAGAAAAGGTTGATAAATCTACTTAGCAAAAAATCTCATTTTAGGTATTTTCAGTGATAATTGACTCCGTTGTCACCTTAAATGTTTTAAAACATTTTATCACGACTCAACCGTTAGCAATGACCATACTTAGGAATCTCAACGAATATCTTAGTATCTATACTCTCATATTGTAAGAAAAATATGGGTAGTGATAATATATTTGCGTTAGACAATTTACATCATCTTTATATTCCATTCATTTTGATGTGCAAAAAAACCAACAATATATACTTTCAAGTGCGCCGAAATTTAGCAGAGCTAAGTTTTGCCTGTAAGCAAAGAACAAACACAACACGATATATATCTTTCTTGATTTAATATGTGTTAAATCTCGTAAGTATTAGAATTGAAAATTACTCAATGGCTTTGAAGTCTAATACAGATACTTTGTATCCTGATAACTCCTGATTAACTTACTGTGCAATTTCACAAGGATAATATGCAACGAAGTTTCTATTAAAGAATTTTAATGTACTCGTATTAATATCGAAAAGAAAAAGAGAAATGATTAAACATCCAGGGACAGCCAGTCTACTTGATGTTGTGATAGCATGTCAGCGTCATACTTTATCACAAATAAAGAATGAGAAAAGGAGCTAAGATATAAGTTTTCTTGTCAATTGTTAAAACGACAATTGAATCCTTGAATTCAAAAACAATTTCGAAGCATCTTTGCGGGATAGCTTAGTTCAATTAAAAAATAATCGTGTCAAACGGATGAATATTTTTCAAAGTTTTTGAAGTTTTTAATTTATTCTTTTCTTCTTTTTTATCAATTACCAACATTTCTATTGAATCCACTTTACGCTTATGGAGAAATCAGATAATGCAGGGATTCTTAAGTATTACTAGCTCCATTGGAAATCAGTGTTATACATTACGTATATTATCATAATTTATTATTATGTTTATTGCTGTACTATTCTTAAACATTAACAATACAATCATATGGCAGCTTTGAATATAAGACATTTATTCGAGTCTTATACATATGTTCACTAATTGTAATTTAACATTACGAACATTTAAATGAAGAGTAACATTTGTTTTTATCATTCAAACAATTTTCTAAAATACAAGAACTATCGCAAACAAATATTGCATTTTTATAAAGCATCTATTTAATGCGATTGCTTAAGAAGTTATAAGATTATAGAATCACATTTCCTAGTAGGTTTCTGAAACCATTTAGTACTGATTGTATAGTTCCTTGCTCCTTTTCAAGGAATCAACATGTATCCCCAAACAGGGTCTGAACCACGCTGCACTGCGAAAAAGACATGGATATACGGAAGTGTACGGAATTCCGTATATCATTAATATACGTGTAAGAATACGGGAAACTTGAAATACGGAGATGTACGGGACCGTATATTATATCAGTCCGTATATGACTCATATACGAACTCCGTACACTCGTAATATACGGGAACTTTGATGTACGAAGTCCGTATTTTACTAATATACGGAATTTTATAACAAGTCCGTATATTACTAAAATACGAAATTCCGTATTCGTGCAAATACGGATTCTGTATATAGAAATAGCGAATGAAAATTTACTTCTGAATAGCCTATTTCCTGTAAGAGTAAAGAAATAGTCTGATCATATATTTGTCAGACATTTGACAATTTGACAATTAACACAATGCAAAATTTCCTGGAGTTATTAACGCGTCAATTGCTTACAAATAATATCGTCAGTGCACAGAACGTGTAAGACATCCACCTGTAACATGAAGACGCGGTATTCTAGCTCAATACCGCTTGGTTTGCTTTTTAGCATACACCCGCAGATAAATAGCGAATACTTTACAATTGCGATTCACGATTAGATAGTACTGCTTTGCATTTTGCATCTATGGTGAATCATGTTATTTTGTAATTTCCTTTTCATTATCATTATAATATTTTATAATGATAAGCCAAACATGAGAAAATGATAAAGTTGAAATTGTGATGTTCAAAACATGAATTAATTATAATAAAATCGTGGATCTGTGAAGTGAAAGTTAAAATAATTGTGAAATCACGAAGATGAAATCGGGATTGTCCACACAGCAATTAAATTTTACGTTGATATATGTCCTATAAAAATAGGCTATATATACATGTAATATAATACATGTACTTGCATATGTAAAAAAAACAATGATATCTCATTCATTCATTCATTCATTCATTCATTCATTCATTCATTCATTCATTCATTCATTCATTCATTCATTCATTCATTCATTCATTCATTCATTCATTCATTCATTCATTGAATCAATCAACCAATCATTCATTCATTCATTCTATTATTCATTCATTCATTCATTCATTCATTCATTCATTCATTCATTTATTTATTTATTTATTTATTTATTTATTTATTTATTTATTTATTTATTTATTTATTTATTTATTTATTTATTCATTCATTCATTCATTCATTCATATATTACTCATTTATTCATATATTTATTTATTTATTTATTTATTTATTTATTTATTTATTTATTTATTTATTTATTTATTTATTTATTTATTTATTTATTTAATCTTTTATTTCAGGAAACAAAGATTTGCGTTTCTGTACACAAGTTTTGAATAGAAATCTTATAAAGTTCCGAATTCCCCAATTTTGATTTCTTTTCGCGCGGTCTCATTTATGACATAATATTGTGTAATAGCCACGTGCTGTATTGCCAGAATCGAAGACAATACTGATTAAGCCGGATATTGATCCGGATATTGATCATAAACGCAGCAGGGTATATCGAGTGTCGGTTTTCTCCGATTAGGTAAGTTAGCGCAATTGGTGTTGAATGTCCTAACGGTATTTTTTTAATGTCAATTTCTAATATAATTCATGTACGAAATAAGGGAATTAAATTGTAATCCTATGTGATTTTGTTCTAAATATTATAAAGACTCTATCCCGACATATTAAAATGAAACAGACATAGCTGCTGTATTCTTTCCAATGCTTTTGCAGCGTCGTGTTGTTGTTATCCTTTAATTTGGCGGAATTCGTCATTTAAACAAGACACAATTAAGATTTATCTTAAAGTAAACTTTGAAGTACCCTGCCGCCAGGTCCAATTATATCTAAGTTCACAAGCTAGAATCAGATGGATGTCACTGGGGTGTATGTACATGTATTGTTGATAGATGATGTCAAATTATTCGAAATAGCATTTCTTGAAAAATATCATCATCATCTCCCAAGTTTCCTCGTCTCCTATCAGCCGTGTTTCTGCATAATTCGGTGACTTGAACATTGTTCAGGGCAGGGGAACATGGCCGTACTATTTAAATTAACATTTGTGACCTGGTTAAAATAAAATTATGTATCTTGGAAACAGTTTTTGTAAAAGTAAATTTCTGTTTAAAAAAATAAAAATTGTCGTAGTTTGATTTAAAAACTCAAGTTAAGAACATACTAAATTATATATTGATAGTAAAATCACTTTTTAAATTGGACTTTCCAATTTTTACCGATACTCCAAATATTTTTATACTAATAAAGTTTTATTTTAATTATGAAATCCGTAGATAATGTGAAAAGATCTTTATACTTCATTTATGTGTATAAGTAAGTAAGTAAGTAATTTATTTATTTTAATTGGGATACGGACAAAAGCCCCCCTCCCATCTAAAAATGACAAGGTGGACAAAAGCCCCCCCCCCATGAAATTTACACGTAGGACAAAAGCCCCCCCCCCCAGTCCATCAAACAATTGTTATTGAGAATCACGTCAGTTTAAATCTGGAACTTGATGTATTTTAACAAATAAATGCAATTGGTATAAAAGATAATTTACATTTAGATTTAAATTTAAAGGTACCAAAGGTCTAATTTGATTTATTGTGTAATTCGTACTTATATAATTCATTGATGATATGATTGTTTTTATGTTTTCTTTATTATATATTGTGCAGTACAAATGTAAATGAATATTTTCAGAGAATCGCTTTTCAAAGCTTATCAAGAAAATAAAAGTGAAAGGCGCATACTTGTCTAGATTTATTTGAAGTATAACCCAAGTTCCCGAACACTGGCCAGTAATCAGTCTGGTCTATACACCTTAGGGAGGTTTTTGTTTGATGGACTGGGGGGGGGGGGGACTTTTGTCCTATGTGTAAATTCAACGTGGGTCTTTTGTTTTACCCGCTTATTGTTGTTGTCACAAAAATTTGTGTAATTTATAAATATTTCTTAGGGATTCTAAAACGTCTTTTATTATTATTATTATTATTATTATTATTATTATTATTATTATTATTATTATTATTATTATTATTATTATTATTATTATTATTATTATTATTATTATCATCATCATTATCATCATTATCATCATTATATTATTATTATCACTATTATCATCATCCTCATCATCATCATAATTATTATTATTATTATTATTATTATTATTATTATTATTATTATTATTATTATTATTATTATTATTATTATTATTATTATATTATTATTATTATATTATTATAATTATTAAAAAAAAAGTTTTGCCTATGAAAAAGTATCAATAGTTATGTTTTACATGTATGCAAAGTTATCGTTTATGGATACATGATATTTCCAATTTAATACATGTAATATTGCATTTTTTTGATCGAATAAAGGTCTTAGTATGCTGCTTTCTTCCACATTATCACCTACCTTAATATAAATCAGTGGCATTATTAATGCTACAAAAGGTATCTAGGCATATCACGCGTTTTCAAAACAGCCAATGAGTTTAAGGCGTTGGTTTGGTATCACGTGAATCCTATCAACCAATCAGAAAAAGCGCGGGCGAAATGAAAAAAGAAAAAACGGGATTGGAAATGGATAGTAAATAAAATGCAGAATTTTGCAAAACAAGGTAGGTTAAAAGTTATTTTTTTATCGTTGCAATATCAATATGCGATCAATAGAATAGTTGCATTTTGTGAACAACAGCTTATTTCAGGGTTAAACTGATTTGTTTTTAGAAAACTTTAACACTGTTTAATCTGTTTCGCTATCCAATATGGCCGCCGGATTAGATTACTAAAGCAGGGATATATCCCTAAATTTAGACTGGGAGGTTACGAGTTTGATTTTGATTTCTAAACTGTATCTTGTTCAATTAATAATTTGTATGAAAAATGCAAAAACAAAAAAATGAAAAGGGCATTTGTTAAATGCGTTAATCATAACTTCCCTTCAGGGTAAAAAAGACACCAAGTTAAAAATAACGACATTTAAACACCGAAGATGTCAAGGTATTACAGCCCCTGGACATGGTAGTACAAAGGGATTAATCAGTGTGTGTGACACGACCTATGTATGCTTGATTGGTTAACTAATTGGACTTTATAATCTTGAGCGATCTCAATTATCACTTAACAGCAGGGGTGCGAATCAAATTATTTATTATGTGCAAGAAAGATCATATCGAAAAGAGACACTCAAATTCTATTTATTTTAATAGTAATTTATGAAATTGATAGCCGAAAAATAGGTTATGTTTTATCTATTCAATATAATAACAAAAATTATCAGTTTTAACAGATTTACATATTTTAAAAGAAAATTGGTTAGTACTTCTAAAAATAGGTTTATAAATTTTAAGATAAAATTGTTTCTCAGTCTTGATAATTTAACGAGCAGAATACTTGTTTTATGTTCGCAGTTTTTATTTTTATACAAATCCCCATTAATTGATGCAAACATAAGTCAATTTAAAAACTCCGCTCTTTTCAATAATTTACTTTTTTTAAGTTTCTGTACACATGTTGTTATATTTCTTATTTATATTAACCTATTCTTAAATGAATACAAATCTTAAACAAAAATAGGAAACAAACATTTCTTTTTTTATTTAAATCATTATACATTTAGACGAATAAATAAAATGAAAATAATTGTCAGAATGTTTTATTTACATTAATAAAAAGAATGTGTATGATTGCATGTAATATGGCCGACAGGTGTTTAGTTAAACGGTGAACTGTTAATTCACTTACCCTTGGTGACAAAATATATGAGCCGCGTCACGCCAAAACCAACATAATGGGTTTGCGACCTGCATGGATCCAGACCAGCCTGCGCTTCTGCGCAGTCTGATCAGGATCCACGCTGTTCGCTAACGGTTTCTCTACTTGTTATAGAGTTTGTAAGCGAACAGCATGGATCCTGATCAGACTACGCGGATGCGCAGGCTGGTCTGGCCATGCTGGTCGCAAACCCATTATGTTGGTTTTGTCGTGACGCGGCTCATACGTTTATTTTTACATTGATACGAAGCTTAGATCAGGAGCCTGTGGTCGGTGTAAGAATTTTAAAACTCGTGAATATAAAATATCGCAACGAACCAGAAGTTTTAAAACGGTTTTGTTTGTATTGTTTTAGCATTAATAGTAATTAGCAAGATCGAGTTTACTCGCAATTCAGGACAGGCAACTCTTGGTTTTCATTCGATATTTTTGGTTATTTATCTACGTTATTCAGGATTACCCAGATTTTAAATTGTATATACATGAACTGAGTTTTCGACATTTACAATGGAGTTTTTATTGGACAAATGAAAATTTAAATATTTTTTTCTTATTATAATTAAAACTCTTTGTTTAGTTTTTAAGATAAACATTACGCATAAGGTGATATCGCATGGGCCAGTCACAAACACGCGCCTGTTTGAGGAAACAGTTATTTAATATTTCCTTATTCATAAATTTAAACGCTTGAAAAACTGTATTGAGCCTTTGTACATCACACATTTTTTGACATTCCATATTTTGACTTATATTTCACATAAAGCAATATGGTAACACACGCACGCACGCACGAATACACAAAATACATACTACATATGCACATAAAACTGAACACGTTCCTACAGTATTAACACTTTCGCACATGTGATCACTTATGAAATATTTTCAATGTGCTCTTTATCATTTTATGCTGAAGTTATATTATGATTTTTTCAGGACAGTTAAACTTCTAGAAATGCAGCTGTGCCCTCTTTACAACAATTGTAGATGAAGCAAAGTATGGTAGCAAGTTATATAGATGTAAGTTCACGTATATACATTGTTGTTTTTTTGTGAATAAAATAAGACATTTACACGGACGTACTGTCTGTAAAGTAGAGTTACCCAGACTCATATATTCCACTCTGTACTAACATCATGTGTTTTATTCTTTCTCAAGGAAAAATCAAATTTCTTTAATTACACGCATTTATTTTGACAAGAATAAATGTGCTTAGTTATAATTACATTGGTTCTCTTTTATATCTTGTTAGAATCAATTCTTAGGCGGAATGATGTAACACTCCATAAAATGATGTCAATTAAGGCATATATGATATAAGCATTTTGCCGCGCATTTGAAAATGCTAAACCATACTTGCTTTTAATATGCAAAAATCAAATATATAAAATATAAGAATTAACTCGAACACACACAATGGATTGATGTAGATGCACTGTGCATGCGACTTTATTTTATTAAATTAGTTTTCTTTTCTTAAACATATTACTGTATTAAAAATATGTATTTCTTTACAGTTTAATCACTTTTATATATGTTAATGATAGTAATTATTTTAGTTACTACGTGCGTAAAGCGATAAGTACGCCGCTTTAATAATGTGTGAGTGACTTTACATTTTCTTTTGTACATGTACACTAAAGTTAACAACATTTGTCTTAATAGGTAAAACAGGGTTTTCAAAGCGAATATAATGTCAGATAAGAAACAGAATTTAAAATGTCTTGATGGAAAAGTTAGAATGTCATACACATTAAATTTTATCACAAGTTCGAGCCTCACAAATTGTCTTTACTTTTTTGCGTTTTTCTTTCCATATATTTTTTTTTTAATTTTACATTAGAAAAATGAATTGGGATAGAAAGGCAGTTTTGTTATGATATTTAATAATTTAGATATACATGCACGGATGATAGTGATTTTTATCCTGTATAGTGTGTAGTATGTAGTAGTCATAGTACTTTTGCAGTGCAATAGTATTTCGTGCAAACTTAACTATAGTTGAAACAGTCTGTGTACAGTATCATGCATTCCGTATAAGTTTGCACCAACTTACTAAATATAGCTACATTTAAAACACAATGAGAAGTTAATAGAAAATATCACAGCATTTATAATCTTTACAATAAATGATACAAAACTTTCATTACCTGATTGCAATTGATAATTATAAAGCAATATTTTTGGGAAAAAAGTGCAATCCGAGCCTAGCTGTCTTGTATTGATATTTACCACAATCTTACCTACTGCATTACATTGGTTAATTTGTTGATAATTAAATTTATATAGCTAGCCTGTTTGAAGATAATAAACACAATATGATAGCTGTTTTACACCTGGATAGTGGACTTGACCACCTCGTCACTTAATTATCATACTAAACGCACAGTACTTGTTCGCACGTGAAACATATTGTGTTGATACGTAAATGTTTCACGTGCGCACGTAATAGTCGCATTCGCATGTATTATCTAAAATATTTCCTATGTTCTTTTATGCAATTGTCACATATGATACGTATATTTTATTATCTGAATTTGATTTCATACTATCAGATTAATGCTATAGGCAAGGGAGGATATTTTAGAGATGGCACACTGTAAGAGATTCTATTGTCAACTTACCTAGTTAAACAGTCTTAACAATAAAAAAAATATTAATCTACACTATTGTTTATTGAAGGTATTCATTCGTTGCTGAGATAGCTTTTGAAACAATTGAAATTGAAACAAACAATAATCCAAATTTGTTAAAATTAACATTTTTTATATACATGAGAAGTATAGCTGAGTATTCCGCCTTTTACTTAACTGGATATCATTGTGCAAACACGGATCTACATCTAAGTAACAAATATCTGTACTTTTTAAGCCTTTTTTCAAACGAATTGACTCATACTAACGATGCTAATATACATCGTAAAACGATCAAAAAGATAATGTCAGCACTTTTTCCCCCAATACAATGTTATTGTGTATTAATATATTTTTAATCAATAAAACACTCTTTACATAGAACAAAGATACCATTATCATTTATATTACAGGTGTGAAATAAATATATATTCGTAAAGGTTTTTTAACAAAAACATATAACTTATCACCCGTCATAGATTAATCATTTCATTTAAATCCTGTGTAAATGGTTGCTTATAAATGACATATTTATTCTAATAATATAAAATAATTTTGAAATTTGCGTTAGAAAAAAAAATGTATATATGTATACGCTTAAAAAATGCTTGTATATAGTCTTATCAAAGTTGTGATAACTATTTCACGACACTATTTAAACAGGATTTTGAACTCTCTTTTTCAGATACACACATGCCGAAGAAGATTGTAATATCTGGAGATAACATTTCCTACGTCACGAAATAGACACCGTCACACTGGTCTACGTAACATTCCTATAGATGATTGATATATTTAAGTGCTTTTAAGAACTGTGTTTGAATGACGAATTTCTGTGAATACGGATTTTTAGTTTTAATGATTATTATTAAAACTTTCTGTAATAATCAATTTGTGATATGGACTCATTTTCCTAAAATAATATGTGAATGTTAACACGAACAAATGATATGAATATCTTTAAAATATTTTATGGGTGTAATACAAGTGGCTCATAAAAATCATTGTTAAGATAAATAGAATCAAACTTCAAGTTGGTATAGTTTGTTCTACATTTAAACAACATGCAATTCATAAAGGTTACGGCTTGAAAATATCGAAACATGTACATGTATAACTCGATCTCTAAAGAAAATATCGCAGTGCGGATTTTCTCCACTGTGATACGTATTTCATGACTCTGTATCGCATCATACCGTTATATCGCCGTTCCGTTGCAACGCTACATTAATTTGTCCCTCTGGAATAAGGCTTGCAACAATATATGACTGTTGTAGCGAAGACATGTTTATTTTGTTTAATATATGTATACATATTGAATATATGTTTATGAAGTAATAAATATTTAAGAGTGACTCGATTTGGTTTTTACTTTATTATTTGAAATACTCCAATTGTGAAGATAACGTTCTTAAGCATATGACTTTACAGTTCCCATTCAAAATGTGTAATAAAACATGTTCTATTGTACAAGTCTGCATTTTGGTCATGTATACGTGTCACTTATATGTAAATGCATGCTTTTGATATTATCTGTATCTTCTTTTATCAAGAAAATACAGTTCTGTATTCCCTGTGGACAACTAAAAAATCCAATTCCGTATATCCCCTGTATATATTGAAAATACGATTCCGTATATCCCCTGTATATGTAGAAAATACCATTCCGTATATCTTCTGTATATGTAGAAAATACGATTCCGTATATAATCTGTATATGTGGAAAATACGAGCCCGTATATCCTCTGTATATGTAGAATATACGATTCCGTATATCCTCTGTATACTTAGAAAATACGAGTCCGTATATCCTCTGTATATGTAGAAAATACGGGCCCGTATATCCTTGGTATATTTATAGTATACTAGGGATAGCAACCTTAATATAGTCCGTATACGGGATTTTATTCTCCGTATACTTCAAAAGTACGAACAAATATACGTACATGTATATGGGGCAAATACGGAATTCCGTATATGCCTGATGCATATACGGACTTCCCGTATACCCGGTGTTCCCTATACGGACTCGTATACTTGGTCCGTATATTCGACGAATACATCCCGTACACGCCCGTACATGTCAAAAATACGGGACCGTATATTCCCGTATATCAGTATATTTTTCGCAGTGCTGCCAGCAAAACTTCGATTACTTATCCGACTTATTAACAATTTAGCCACGTCACCATTTCATGTAGAAAGGTGCCCGTTATGTCACACTTGAATGTTAAGCAACTTATTAACATAACAGACTCTAGTATACTCTTTTATGGATGAGAAATTTCGAAATTAATTTAAAACAAACAAATTCTTATAAACATACAAAAACATACACTTACACCTCATATTGCATCATTGTACAATTTGTCACGTCGCTATATGTCGAAGGATAGGTTCTATTAGCGTACCACTTGAGTGTAAACCAACTCATTAACATTATAGAGTAATAAACTGTTTTTTAAGTATTTTATGAATAAGGAATTTTAAGGTAACTTAAGACAGACAAAGCCATAAAACTACATTTAATGCATTCAATCTATTTTCTTATTCAAACTATTAAGAGTAAATCTAATAATCAAGTCACTTCATTCATGTCTGTTACGTTTTTTAGCTCACCTGAGCACGAAGTGCTCAAAGGTGAGCTTTTGTCATCACTCTGCGTCCGTCGTGCGTCGTGCGTCGTGCGTCCTTCAAAAAATGGCGTCAAACTTTTCAAACAACATCTCCTCCTAAACTACATGGCCAATTGCAACCAAACTTTACAGAAATGATCCTTAGGTGGACCCCTTTCAAAGTTGTTCAAAAATTTAAATTCCATTAAAAACTCTGGTTGCCATGGCAACCAATAAGAAAAACTAAAAAAATCTTCTTCTAAAAAACCGTACGAGCTAGAGCTTAGATATTTGGCATGAAACATCTTCTAATGAGTGCCTACCAAGTTTGTTCAAATCAAAGCCCTAGGGTCAAAATTGGCCCCGCCCCAGGGGGTCATTGATTTTCCCTATATGCATATAGTAAAAACTTAAAAAATCTTCTTTTAAAGAACTCAAAGAGCTAGAGCTAAGATATTTAGCATGAAACATGTTCTAATGGGTGTCTACCAAGTTTGTTCAAATAAAAGCCCTGGGGTCAAAATTGGCTCCGCCCCGGGGGTCATTGATTTTCCTTATATGTGTATAGCAAAAACTTAAAAAATCTTCTTTAAAAAAAACCAAATAGCTGGAGTTTAGCTATTAAGCATGAAACATCTTCTAGTGAGTGTCTACAAAGTTTGTTCAAATCAAAACCTTAGGGTCAAAATTGGCCCCGCCCCGGGGGTCATTGATTTTCCTTATATGACTGTGTATAGCAAAAACTTAAAAATCTTCTTTAAAAAAAACCAGATAGCTAGTGTTTAGATATAAAGCATGAAACATCTTCTAGTGAGTGTCTACCAAGTTTGTTCAAATAAAAGCCCTAGGGTCAAAATTGGCCCCGCCCCAGGGTGTCTTTGATTTTCCCTATATGCATATAGTTAAAACTTAAAAAATCTTCTTTTAAAGAACCCAAAGAGCTAGAGCTAAGATATTTAGCATGAAACATCTTCTAATGAGTGTCTACAAAGTTTGTTCAAATAAAAGCCCTAGGTTCAAAATTGGCCCCGCCCCCAGGGGTCATTGATTTTCCCTATGTGCATATAGTAAAAACTTAAAAAATCTTCTTTTAAAGAACTCAAAGAGCTAGAGCTAAGATATTTAGCATGAAACATGTTCTCATGGGTGTCTACCAAGTTTGTTCAAATAAAAGCCCTGGGGTCAAAATTGGCCCCGCCCCGGGGTTCATTCATTATCTTGACTTTTTTTTTTTTAGATATATACATATTATATATATACACATATATATTTAATATATATATATATATATATATATATATATATATATATATATATATATATATATATATATATATATATATATATATATATATATAAATGTATATATATATATATATAGATATATATATATACATATATATATACATATTATGTATATATATATATATATATATATATATATATATATATGTATGTATGTATATGTATATACATATATATATATATATATATATATATATATATATATATATATATATATATATATATATATATATATATATATTACAGACCTGGGGATGATTACATTGATCAGTAATTGATTTAATTACAATTACTTTCAGATTTTATTGTAATTGATTATTATTGATTACTCAGACTTGCCTCTGTAATCAATTGAATTACAATTATTATAAGAGAGTAATTGATTGATAATTGATTACATTCAATGTAAAGTAGAATCCGCACTAATGACCACCCCTGAATTAAGACCACCCCCTTAATAGAGATTTTTAGCTTGAGCCGATACCGATAGACGAAGACGGAGACGGCTAACTTTTTAAGGGGGCGTTTCAAAATGATTTCTTTTTTTAAAGAAAACAGAAGGCCAAGCCAAATATAATATTTGCATTTATTTCTATTACAAAAAGCCGTTGATATGTGTTTTCTGAATATCTAATTTGATTCATCAGAAGATTTCTCATCATCAAGCTGGTGAAGCAATATTGGAACTTTGTTTTTAATAAATTCGTTGAAAAATAATTGATTTTCCCAAATAATGTCAGCAAGCGGCCTCGTTTTTCTTCTCTGTTTCTGTGTACGTGGGGGGAGTAAGGTCTTCTTCTTGTGATGATGAAAGTCCATTAGCAATGTTTTTCCTTAGATCAGCTGATCCTGATGTGACTGACCTACTACTTGACTGGCCTATTGTTCTCTCGTGTCGATCCCGGCATTCTGAAGATGGTGGGCAATAGCATCTAATGCAGCTCCTGTACAGGATGACCGAAACTAAAACGCATGATATTAATAGACGTTTAATGCGCATATTTGTATGTAACGAGATAACAAAAAGCAAAAGGGTAAACCGATAAGAGAAGCAGAATATGAATTATATTGTGAAAGTTACAGATCTAATGTTTTGTTGTGTCTTTTTTTCACCTTCCATTTTACATGTCGACAAACATTAGTGTTACATTGCCCATGTGAACTCCGTGAGGGAAATTTCCCTTTATATGAATAATAAATTGTGCAATAAGATAATAGTAGTTTATGAAGTATGGCTAAACTTATTTTAACACAATTTTTTATGTCACATCAAAATGAATACTAAAAATTCCAGGCATACATGTGTCTTATGTCACAATGGACAATGAACCAATCAAAGCAATGAGTAACATTTTACCGGCTTTGGCTAAGACTCCCCCGACATCACCAATTACTTTGGACTTATTTGCATGATCTTAGAACTCATTCGAGCACCGCCTTACCCGATACTAAATATAAGTTATATATTTTTTTGGAATCGTTAAAGACATTTTAAGTGGCAGAAATGTGTTTTCTTTTATCTCTTTCAAGTGACCGGGGGAACTGCTGAGACCTTTTTTTTTTTAGATCTGTTAGAAAGTATTCGTATTTCATCATACAAGCCTAGCTCTTAAACTTCTTTCAAGAAACATAGCTCTTCTTGTGCGTATGTGGTTTCGAACATATCAGAAGTTTATGATGCTTTTGTCATTGTTCAACATATCAGTGCCAAGTGTGACAATCCCGATTTTTTATTTACGTCTAATTTTTTGTCGTTGCTACAGGTTCATGAGTGGTTAGCCATGAGAGGCACCTGGAACAGAATTTCAATAGCCGTGATAGCAATTGATGGAACTTCTTATGGAATCAGTAGCCCTATGCTTGAATGAAACACAAGAATAGTTTTATTCGGGACATCGAATATAAGATATATACGAAGGGGGTTTCCTGGTCACTATAACGATGCCCAGCAGTATTACTGTTACCTCAAATCGGCACTAATGAGAGTGCGTTAAACTTGTCGATAAAATTTATCCTACTTATGCCCATATTATGACACCATACATGTCAGCTCAAATACGCCGTAAATAAGGGCCTAAACATAGAAAGTGCCTGTAGTAAATTATTGTGTATGTCTTGAACACTTAAACGTTACAGGCCAATTTCTAGTGTATGAATAAATAAACAATTGTATATATTTGTACTTATCTTACTTGCCATAAAAAAAAGATTATAGCATTTACTGTATTTGATTGAATGATAAATATTTTGAGATAACCCCCGGTTACTATAACCGTTGTTCGTCTCCGGCTATCGTTATCCGTACAAGCTGTAAATCTCTAATAAGACTATTTTTTACAAGGTTCGCTATGTCAATGGTTACATGATCCAGAATTAAAAACAACTGCTTATCCACTTTCAAGACCACCCGATTCAGTCCAAAATCTTTACTTTCTTTGTAATTTGACCACTGATTTTAAAGTCAACACCTGTCTAGGTTATGATCTGCTTGAATGCTTTGCATGACACTTAATTTCACAAGGTGTGAAAAATTGTTATAATTGGATTATTGTATGAAATATTAGGTGAGAAGGTAAATTTTAGAGCTTCCAATTTTTTGTTATTTAATAGGTGATTTATGTAGGCTACATCATAATTATAATATCTGACCAAAGAGAATTTTAAGTTAATTTTTTTCCCAGAAATATGTTTTCCTCTCATCAGATATCAAAATATACTTTTATAGTGTCTTTTATATTGTATTTGAAGCTTAAGATACATACTGTTTTTTTCCATACAAAATGACTAAAACAGACCAGGGTCATAAAGATTGTAAGCAATGATAAGAATAATCCAGAATAATCTGGTCCAGCCCAGATGATGGTCTTAATTAAGGGTTTTTACTGTATAAATGTAAAACACAAGTTAAATTGTATCATGAAAAATAAAGGCATCCTTTGAATCAAAATAGTTTCCTGTTAAATCTGAAAGTAATCAATGTCAATCAAATTGTAATCATGATTACTGACTGAATTTTAGCTGTAATTGATTAATTACAATTAAATTAATCAATTTTGGGCAAGGTAATCAATTACATGTAGATTACAGTGTAATCATGTAATCAATTAAAAATCAATGATTACAATTAATGATTACCCCAGGTCTGTATATATATATATACATATATATATATATATATATATATATATATATATATATATATATATATATGTATATATATGTATATAGAGGATATTAAATGAGTGTAGGTTTAATACTAAATTTATTGAACGAGTTGAATAAAATCATATTATGCGAGCCTCTGGCGAGCATAATATTGTTTTATTCAACGAGTTCAATAAATTTAGTATTGAATCTACACGAATATAATATTCTATTTATCACATATATAAAATAAGAACGGTAAACTGTTAACAAGAGTCATTTTTCTTTGACGCGCCTATAGTGTAACGCTTATATTACCGCGCTTTAACGCTATGTTTATAGCGCAAATGACGTGACGTCAAAGTGTTATTACACTAGTGTAATATCGTCTAGTGTAATATCGATTTTATTAAATGGCTTTATTACACTCCTGTGCCGCGGGTTATGTGATAAATATATATATATATATATACATGCATACATATACAACCAAGTTTGTTCAAATAAAAGCCCTAGGGTTTAAACTGGCCCCGCTCCAGGGGCCTATATACAGGTGAGCGACTTTGGGCCATCATGGCCCTCTTGTTTCAAAATCATTATTGAATGATAAAGGTCAATATAAATAATTTTATAAAATGTTTTTTTCCATGTGTTACCATAGTCATGTATTGTTTCAAATAAGTTGTCAAACATCACCAAATACACTAGTCAGTCAGTCAACTTCTCTATTCAACAATAATTAAAGTATTTCGCCGGATGAAGAAGATCTCAATTAATGATTCAATTATATATGTAAAACAGTAAACAACTTCAAGGTTTTATTTGATGTATCTTATTGTCAATCTTAAGAACGTCTTTCCGTATTCTGAGTTTTAACATAGTTATATAAGGACCAAACTTATAATTATATGAAGATGTAAGTATTAACGGGAACACTTCATTAAGTACGAGTAGATCGGTAAGTGCATGTTCTAAACATATTATTC